>NW_021632699.1:0-89644 GCF_004799145.2 Neltuma alba | reverse complement strand
TCTAGATAAGGGTTACCTATCCTTGAGTCTAATATAACACCTTTACTCCTTGGAGGTATTCTAGGTAGATGTTCGGGTCTTGCTCATCCTCATCTTCCTGATATGTCGAGCCAAGAATTCCAACTTCTTTCTCAGCTGATCTGACTACGGATCTTAGGCTCAGTTGGAACAGGGATAGGTACTGTGGGTGTCGGGGGTATCCTTGGCTTGGTAGTGGAATCGAGGATGTCACTTGGGTGCACACTTGGGCTAACAAGCTGTTCGTGAGATTGAATGTCAAAACCAGATCCACTAGTTCCTGATACATATCAATTGTAGGATCCACCGGGTTACTGGGTCTAGGAAGGTTCATTAAATCCTCAACAGTAACCCCTAAAAGGTTAGGCCCATGCTCTGGATAATTCTTATTCCTAATTATCATAGTACTGGATCTGACAGCATACTTCTGCTTTCACCGTGGTAATCCTTCTGCATTCAATTCATAGATCGTCTCGGCCTACTTTTGTTGTAGCATACTTCTGCTTTTGTCACAGTGAACACTTAGGAAAAGTTTTGAAACTTGAACTTTTTGCTCTTCCTTCTGTGCATACACACTCATACTCATACACTTGCATCCATCACAATTCATACTTTTAGCTGACTTTGTGTGCTGTAAGTCATTTTTTGTTTGCTTTTTATCTGTGACTTTGTTCTTGCATGCCATGAAAACAAAGCTTGTACCCTTTAACCCTGAGATTGAGAGAAGACTCAGAGAGATATAAAGAAAGAAAAGAGTTGAGGGGACAAGTGAAATAGTGGTCGAACAAGAGAAAACATCTCTGTGGAATCTAGCCTATCTAGTAGCGAGAGTGTAACTTATTAAAGAGGAGATCATGGCTGATTTACCACCTAACCCACCTAATCCTAACCCAATGCTAACCAAGTGAGGAATGGAGGCAATGGAGGGAATGGAGAACAAGAGAGAGTGGGAGAAAATAATGGGAACCCTAGAAGAAGAATAATTAGGGAAGCCATCACATTTGATGTCAATTTTGACCCATTTACTACTGCGTGCCCTAATTTTGAAGCTAATTTTGAAATTAAAGGGTTATTGATTAACTCACTTTCAAAATTTCATGGCTTGACAGGAGAAGATTCGTATCTTTATTTACAATCCCTTTCTATGGTTTGTCAGAGCATGAAGCCTGTGGGAGCACCGCTAGATCAAGTACTCTAGAAGGTTTTCCATTTATCATTGGAGGGTAAAGCTCGAGAGTGGTACATGAGCCTTCTAAGGCATGTGGCCGATGCATATCATAGTTGGGGGAACTTAAGGAAAGCATTCTTGGAGAATACTTTCCGGCTTCTCAGACTTCATGAATGAGAAAGGAGATCTATTCAGCTAAGCAAGACTATGACGAGTCTCTTTACGACTATTGGAATAGATTCCAAGACCTGCTCTCAAGGTGCCCACATCATCAAATTCCAGATAAACAATTAGTGCAATATTTTTATGATAGGTTGAGGAACCAAGAAAAGGGTATGTAGATGCTGCATCAAGAGGATCTTTGATAGACTCCATTGCAGAAGAGGCTGGGATTTGATCAAGAAAATAGCCCTAATCATCAACAATTTAGTACAAGAGATACTCAAGTGGTACAAGAGTTGGGAGCTTCAACAGTTCACAACAGAAGAATGGACACCTTGGAATCAAAGGTTGATTCTCTGAAAGCAAAATGACTTCTCAATTATCCCTTATCACTGCGGAGTTGAAGAATATGAATGTGCATAGACCAACACCCCCTATATATATTACTGCCCTAGTTGTGAGACTTGTGGCTCGGTTATGCATATTTCTAGTGTCTGTCCTGGCAGATATGAAGAGGTATCTGCGGTTTTCTAGAGTCGTCCAAATCAAAAGTGGGACCTTTACTCCAACACTTATAATGAGGGGTGGAAAGAGAACCCTCGACTTGGCTGGAGAGATGAAGAGAGTAGACCTCTAAACAGATTCAAAAGAGTGGAGGAGCTGGTTCATCCTTAAAACCAGTTCCAAAACCAACCTTAGGCCTTGACTATTCCACCTAAAGAAGACACAAATCAACTCCTGCATAACATGATGGCCTTAATGAGAGAAGAAAGGACTTCTAATGCAAATTAGTTCAACTCTTTGGCTTCATTGATTCAACAAGACTCCTATAAAAATGATGCCAGATTCAGTGCCTTAGAGAAAAGAATGGAGCATTGGGAGACAAAGGTTGAGAACATCAACTCCTATGTAACTCAGCTGTCCAATAACGAGTGAGCAACAAGCTAGGAGCAGTGGCACTATTCCCTCCAACACTGTTATAAACCCTAAGGGTTTGAATGCTATCAATCTTCGAAGTGGGAGGCAAGTGAAGTTTAATGAAGAGGAGGATTAAACTGTTGATGAGGAGATTATTTGTGATGATCTGCCACCACCTTCCCAAGAGGTCAAGAAGTCAAAAAGCTCCAAGGAGATGAAATTACGATAGAAGGAGTCCACTACTAAGCGTGATGGCAAGGAGAATACAAAGGAATCTGAACCAAGCAAACATGGAGCCTTGAGCAAGGAAGGTAAGGAGGTAAACATCAATGAACTACCTTTTCCTCATTCTTACTTGAAAAATGTAAAAATGGGCAATGAAAGGCAAGATCATGAATTACTTGAAACTTTTAGGAAGGTAGAAGTCAATATTCCCTTGCTTGACCTGATTAAAAAGATTCCTAAATATGCAAAAGTTCTTAACGAGTTGTGCACACAAAAGAGGAGGTTTAAGCCTAATGAAAGAGTTCAATTGCCCTCTAATGTGTCTGCCTTGTTTAAACCCTAAATTCTAATAAAATGTCAAGACCCTAGATCTTTCACTATCCCTTGCACTATAGGAAAAGTCACTATAGGGGGAGCCCTGCTTGATCTAGGAGCAGCCATTAATATCATGCCTAAGTCCGTTTACACTTCACTAGGAGTCAAGACTCTTGAGTCTACTACTATTGTACTCAACTAACTGATAGGACTATTAGGTATCCTGAGGGCATTATTGAGGATATTTTGGTTCAAGTTAAGGATCTGGTTTTTCCTGCTGATTTCTATGTGCTTGACATGTCTTTTGAGCTTGTAAATGACACCGCACTAATCCTAGGTCGACCTTTCTTAAGTACTGCTAATACCATGATTAGCATGAAAGAGGGGACCATTACAATGGAAGGGTGTGATAAAAGTTTCTTGTAACATGTCCGAGGCAATGAAACATCCTTATGAGGACTATTCACTTTTGGGTGTTAACATGATAGATATTGCTGTTGAGGATGCTTGCTCTAAAATTGAATTACAACATGATTCTTTTTATTCTGACTTTTACTCTATTGACTCTAATGATAAAGATAAATCTGTTTCTTCTTTTTCATCTCTTTATTCATCTCTTTCTACTTGTTCATGTGGTGGTGACATGACACGTCTGACTGACTGTACTATGGTTAATTGCATGCTTTCCATCCTGCATACATTTTCTGTGTCATTTACCAATGCAAATTCATTTGTGATTCCTCTATTATCAGTGATGATTCCCTTGGGGAAAGATTTTTTGTTCATGTTTCAGATTGCCCTAACATCACGGAAGCTGATGCTGAAATGGAAAATGATGATATGGAAAAGAATCCCTCCGAGGCGATTACTGCTGTAGATCAACTTGAAGTTAGTTCAACACTTAGAGAGGAGGAAGGAAACTACAAAGCTGATCAAATTCAACCAGAGCTATCATTGGTGAAGGAAAAGGGGAGTAATCTGTTCTCTCTTGAACTTCATAAATTGATCCCTTCTGTGTGTGCAACCACCTATGATTGATTTGAAACCCCTACCCCTACTCTGAAAATGCTTTCCTTAAGTCTAATGAACAATTACCTGTTATTATTGCTAACTCGCTATCTAGGAGTGAGGAAGAGAGACTCTTCTTGTTTTAAGGGAGCATAGGAGGGCAATAGGGTGGACTTTAGCTAATATTCCTGGAATTAGTCCAGCTATTTGCACACACAGGATTCTCCTTAGTGAGGGATCAAAACCAGTAAGGCAGCCCTAAAGGGGACTGAAACCTTATACTTGATGTAGTTAAAAAGGAGATTACTAAGCTTTTGAGTACAAGGATTATCTATCCTATTTCTAATAGCGAATGGGTCAATCTGGTACACGTAGTGCCTAAAAAGAGTGGGGTGACAGTGGTTAAGAATGAACGGGATGAGCTTATCCATACAAGGGTGCAAAATTCATGGTGTGTGTGCATAGACTATAGAAAACTTAATGATGCCACATGAAAAGATCATTTTCCTATTCCTTTCATAGATCAAATGTTAGAGAGGCTTGCTGGTAAGTCACATTATTGTTTTTCTAGATGGGTTTTCAGGTTATTTTCAGGTTCCTATAGCTCCTGAGGATTAGGACAAAACCACTTTTACATGCCCTTTCGGTACCTATGCTTATCGTAGGATGCCATTGGGTTATGTAATGATCCAGGCACCTTTCAAAGGTGCATGATAGCGATTTTCAGTGACCTCCTTAAGAAAAACATGGAAGTCTTCATGGATGACTTCACAGTCTATGGGGAGAGCTTTGATCAGTGCCTGAATAGCCTAAAACAAGCTCTTGAGAGGTGCATAGAAGAAGTTGGTCTTAAATTTTGAGAAATGTCATTTTATGGTGGATAGTGGGATAGTTTTAGGGTACCTAATCTCCCAAAAAGGGATTGAGGTTGATAAGGCTAAGATTGAAGTTATATCCTCACTTTCTTATCTCACTTGTCTTAAAGATTTGAGATCCTTCTTAGGGCATGGAGGTTTTATCGGCGATTTATTAAAAATTTTAGTAAAGTTACCCTACCCCTTTCTACTTTGTTGAAAAAAGATGTGGAATTTAACTTTGATGACAATTGTAGACATGCTTTTGATACTCTTAAATCTATGCTTGTTTCACCTCCAATCTTAACTGCACCTAACTGAGATTTACACTTTGAACTATCATGTGATGCTTCTAATTTTGCAGTAGGTGCCATGCTTGGTCAGAGGGAAGAGAAGTGTAACATCCCAAAATTTCTAACCTAGAAATAGGGAAATATGTCATACCCTGATATCTTTAGTATGATTAATGAAAGATTTAGGGCTGACCAAGGCCAGGTGAGATAAAAGATAGATAAATAGCATAACAATTGAAGTGAGAACTGAAAAAGGACCAAATTGTCATTTTTAAAATGATTGGTCTACAAAGGGCATTATCGTAATTAGTGCCCAGAAATCCTAAAAATTCCAGTAAATCATGGAAAATACAATAATGCCCGTAGAATGGTATTTGAGGTCTAGAAAGTAAATACAGGTTGAAAATAATTTATTAAAAATTATTTTAATTATTAATATTATGGCTAAATTAAGGAAAATTAGCCAATGTTAATTATTAAAAATATTTAGAGATCTCATAAAATTATGAAAATTTAAAGGAAATTTATTTAGGAATTATGGAAATTTATAAAATTATTTCCAACCCTAAATGATGAGGAGGTTAGCTTTAATTGAATTTAAAGCTAAATTAATATCGGTAGATTGTCTGTTTTACAGGAATGACAATTTAAGGAGTTATAGAGGGAGAAAAATTATGAAATTAATTAGACAAGTTCCCTTTATTGAGACAAAATTAATGGTGAGTTGATATAAGAATTTTGAGATACTAGAATTTTTCAGCTATCAGATAAAATAAACCAGTACTATATTAAGACTTAGTGGACTATCTGGACAACAGGGGTGATAAAATTTCCTACAGATGGATAAGGACAAATGTCACGCCTAAATTGGCCAAGAAAAGAAAAAAGAAAAAAAAAAAAAAAAAAAGAAAAAGAAAATAATAAATCAAGATAGGTTAAAACCTAATTAGGTTTAAGTAAGATGATTAGGGTTAAGTCATCTTCCATAGGATTGTGACATGTGGCAAACATGATTCATTGGATGGCTAGGATTCAACCATCTACTTTTGAAAAGTCAAAAGTTTCTAGAAGGTTGATTAGCCCAGTTAATCAAGGGATTAAGAGAGTAAACCTTGATTAGAGCCTAATTAATCTTAATGGATAAGAAGAGATGACATAAGCCCTAATGACTCATCATCCAAGTGTCAACATATTAAGCTACCTAGCCTAAGATTTGTACATGTGGAAAGAGGTAAAAATTAGAGGGCTAAGATTAAGTCTTATGCGAGAAGGGCATATGTGGAATTAGTGAAATATGAAGCCTATAAATACCCCCTCACATGTTCATTTCATGCAAGACCTTTCAAGTAGGAAACCTCTTGCAATTTTCGTGTAGAGAGAGAAAGAGGAGAATTCTAGTGAGAGAAAGTCATCTGGAAGCAAGGTAAGCTTCTAAAACTCTTCCATTTCAAGTTATAATGATGGTATGTTAGTTTTAGGCTATTTTAATGATGGTAGAAAGTCATTTTTCTAAGGGAAAGTGCTGTCCAAATTTTATCAAAATGATAGGGAATGGTTTAGATGAAGATTAAGCATGGTTAAAGGTTAAAGATTAAGTGGTTACATGTTAGTTTGGTTGAAAATCCTTTTCCCTATAAATATATATATGGTTCGGCCAAGCTAAGTCAATGGAAAGGGATTGGATTTTCATAAAACTAATATGATAAATGGATTCTACATGAAAAGTTATGTAGGAAAGGCCCAAGAAAGTTCAAGAATCAAAGCTAGAAAAATAAACCCTAAAAATCAAGAAAAAGGGGTTTAAAGGGTTATGTTAAGTTGTGAAGTTGCAATGATACTTAATGTTGTGTCATTGATTGCCTAATAGGCTATACATAACAAAGGGGCAAAGATCTAGTCAAGAAGAAAGAGTTCAAAAGGAAGGAAAGCATTCAAGGTAGCTTTTGCAATTCATTATATTAGAGTGTTACCTTACTTTGTATGATTATGGCTATGTGTTTTGCTAATTGTTATGCTATGAGGTGGATGAGAATGTTATGTTATATGATGTTGCCTCCATGCAAATTATGCCTTGGCTTATGCTATGTTGAGTGCTATGAATGTTTATGATGATATGTCCTTGCCATAGCATGAACATAAAGTTAAAGTATGCATGCATGTAGCTTGATTTACAATGTATTGTGTGACCTTGATAATGTATGCAATTGCTACTAAGATTCCCCAAGAATCTTACCCCAATATTTAAACAAACTCTAGGGCCTTCAACATCCAAGGGCAAAGGAAAGGAGTTGGCTCTTGCTTGAAGAGGTAGTAAGCCATAGTAACTTTATATGGCTTTGAACCTTTCTATTTTGGAGGAATGTAATATGAAGCATTCTTTATGTTTCCAATAGTATGATTAAGGTTAGAGGTATACAAGTATGAGTAGAATGGTCCAAGCATGATTAGAAATAGCTAATATAGCTAAGCAGAGTATGCTATGATGTTAAGTGGTCAATTAAGTTAGGTTACCCTTCCAAAGGGGTAAAAAGTCAACTAAAAGGGATCAAAGTTTGAACATTGACCATTTGAGTAAACGAGTGAGTTAGGTTTTGAAATTTAGCGAGCAAAGAGATCTTATTTTTCTCTTTAAAAGGAGGGGTAGTTCACCTAATTCCGATAACCGAGCAGAAAGTTATGCCTTTCCAAAGTTAGGAAAAAATAAAGTAAAAATCCGAAAATGACTAAATGAACAGTAAATTTTTCAAAGAAAATTGGGCTCGAATTCCAAGGAAATCAGTCCAGAAACTATTTTTTCTCAAAATTTTATCCAAAGAGCTTTCCGTAGAATTTGGAATCATTCAATTTCAATTTTTCTACAATTAGTTATGAATTTTCAAAGTTTGTCACATTTTAAGGTGACAATGAATAGTAACCCGTAAATGAAAATTTTCAAACTTGATTTTTCATCATTTGTAGCCTTCAAAAGTGATTCCAAATGCTTCTGCAAGATAAGTTATTTGGTATAAATATAAGGTGTTACATTTTTGGTATCAGAGCAAATGGTTCTGGCAACCAGAACAAATTTTAAATTTTAAATTTTAAATTTTTATGCTCTGGATTTTGAGGAAAACATTTTACACTGTTCAGCTCTGCATGATGCCATCAACACCCCCAAACTCACCAACAGCATCCTCTTCCCTCACCTAGTCATTGACCTTTTTCGCGCTGCCAATGTCCTTGAGTATAGTAATGACAGCTACTTTGAGCCAGCCCCCTTGTTTCGATATGACCACCTTAAGCAGCCTGTCATCATACCACCTCCACCCATCCAACCTGTTTATGACGTTGGAGTAGCCCATGCAGCTGGTGCACAAGCCCCAGAAGCCCAAAAAGGCCAACAAGGCCGGAAGATCCAGAAGCTCCTAACCTGTCACCTTGGACACCCTGGCTAATGATATCGATGAGCTGGCAGATCATGTCCACCAGTTGCGTGTCACACTCCTTCGAGAGATGAAGAGGCAGAAGGACCGCGACGCTCTGTATGATAGAGACTGACACTACTGCTGTCATGTAGATGTTTTGATTGCTGAGTGGTTAAACTTCCTCCTACCTCTCAAAGAGGATGACCCTCAGAGCAGAGCCGGGACATTTGGAGCAGGCACTTCTGGTGCAGGACCATCTGGGTCTAGGGCGGATGATATTGGGATGCAGCAGTAGTTCTTTCTTTGTGTGTTTTGTTTCTTGTTCTTTATGTCTGTTTTGCATCAGCTTTGTTGGATACTTTTAAGCTTTTTGGTATTTTCATTCTTGTGATAGATTGGATGCTGGTTTAACTGTTTGGCTACTGATGGCCACTTTATTTTTGCTGTTTTCTTTATGCCTGCATTGCTCCCCTCTACTATTTTCACTTATCCTTTTTGTTTTTCCTGCAACCTGTCACCCTTCTTCCTCCTCTTTGTGAATTTGATGTGTTGTGCTTTGATTTAAAATTGGACTTCACAACTTCTGGTTCACTTGTTGATTGGTTTGTATGTACTGGTTTAAACATTAAGGACACTGTTGTGTTTAAGTGTGGGGGAGGGATCTCTATTTTTTATTTTAGCAAGTGCTTTATTATGCATCTATTTTGATCCCTTAGGTGTTTTAGAACTGATTAATTGTGGCATTTTTGAAGTCATTAAAGTTAACTTTTAGGGAAGTTTGAAAATTGCATTGCATTTTGTCTCTCTGTCAACCTTTGCCGCGGCAAACTTCTACTTTCGCTGCGGCAAACCACTTCTTTCTCAATTATTTTCATGTCTCGGCCATACTTCGCCACGGCAAAGCAGGTCTGCTACCAGTTTTTCCTTTTTGGTTAAGGTTTACCGCGGCAAACTCCTTCATTCGCCGCGGCGAAGTGAAAAAAAAAACTTAAATGCTTTGTGGTTTCATTTTTCTTTCTTCAAAAATCGTCCCGGCTTAGATTCTTAATACTCCTGCATTTTTAAAATTATTAAAAAATCAAAATTATACTTGTGTTTTTAGAAAACTACCCATACTTTTAAATGATGGTTGAACTTAGACTAGTCTTTCCCCACTGTTTTTGACAAGGAGTAAATGAGGGTATGCTTGGAAAATAGGATTATGCGCTTTTAAACCTTGAGATTAATTAATTGAGATACTAGCCTTGTTGGAAGGATATTTGAGCCTTAATTTGTTAAATTGTGTGAATCTGTTTAGTTTCATATTTCTCTAGAACTTGTTTTATATTCTTAATCAAAGCCTGGTGAATCAACATGTTGTGGACATAACAGAGGCATTTGATTCCAAACCCCTATTACCCAAACACAAGCCCAAACACCTTACCATTGTCAACCCCTTTTGACCTACATTTTGAGTACATGCATGCAAATAAATTGAAGATTTTTTGTTCTGTTTAGCCATGTTAAAAAAAACAAAACAAAAAAAAAGAAAAAAACAAAACAAAACAAAACCAAATTTTTTTTTTCTTTTTACTATTATTAGCTCCTTTCTTCAGGAAGGTTTATGTTTATGGCATGGGTAGAATAATTGTTATGCTTGTACTCAATTTCACTTTCTCTTTTATCCCATCCATTTCACTTGACCATCACTAAGATTTACAAACCCTAAGTCCTCTTGATTTGCAATTTGTGGTTCTTGTTGTGGAGAGGTAGAATTATTACAAGCCTATGGTAGAGATTGGACTGAATAGACTTAGAGTGAAATAATCCCAAAACAAGTGAGTTGAGAGCTAAACACATACTGTCACATCCAGTAATATGAAATTTAGGAATAGTGATATTCCTAAATAATTAAGGGTTAAAAATGACAAGGAGAAATAGAAGAATTTTGGTGTAAAATAATTATTATAGTTTTCCAAGCCAATTATGAAAAGTTTAACGAATTAAGGAAAATTGGTTAAGAATAATTATGGAAAAATATTTTCAAGCCTCATAAAATTAATAAAAAATAAGGACAATATTCCTTGAGGATTATATGGGATTATAAAATTAGTTTTATGACCATATTGCCCTTAGAAAAATTACAAAGGAATTTAAGGGTGATTTAAGCTAGTTTAAGGTCTTTTATTTGGAAAATTCCAAATAAATATTTTTAAGGAGGATAAAATCTCAAGAAAATTCCTATGATATCCCAAGGAATTATAAGAGATTATAGAATTAAAAGAAGACCCTCAAGTATCCAAGATTTTTCCCAATTCCTTTGAAAAGAGGAAAAATCACTAAAGAGAAGGAAAATAGTTTTCCATTTTATTTAATTATCGGGAAATTAAATTTGAGACAAAGTGGGCAATTTAGGAAGATAAAAATGAGAAGAATAATTTATGGATCTGACAAAAAATAATTACAGAGGCCAGAGTACTGTAATTATAGAAAAGAATTAAACCCGGAGTAAAAGTGCATTGATAAAGTGTTAATCAGAGTCTTGCACTATACTTGGCCCATAAGTTGCCACTTGTCAAGCCTTCAATGGATGATAATTAAAGGTTTCCAAGTGTCAAGCTACCAAAGGGGAGGATCTTGACTTTGGAATTAAATTACATTATGATTTAAGTTAATTAAGAGAAAGGATTAAGATTAAGTACGCTTATGACACTTGGCAAATCATTAATGATGGTTGGTGGGATATTTTGCGCACATTAATGAGCTCTTCCTCCCCTAAATTTGGTTAGTATTATGGCCAAGGCAAGAAGAGAGGGAAAAAGAGAGAGCTTGATGAAGAAATCAAGAGAAAGGGAGCAACTTTGATCATCCAACTAAGATTCAAGCTTGGTAAGTTGTTCTAAGATGTTCCTTGCTTTGATTGCTTGAGGTGTATGGTTGAAAATCATAGTTTTCCTTCTCTTTTGATGCTGGCCACAACATATATATTGTAGAGGAGAAAGTTTTATGGCTCAATCTTGCTAGAACACTTCAAAGCATGATAGATCCTAGTGGTTACAGGTGGTGTAGGTTGTTTTTGAAGTGTTTTCTTTGACATCTCTCTTAAAGTTCATTTCAGCCAAAGCAAGATCTGAACCCTAGGATTTGTTTTTCAAAGTTTTGAGGCTTCCATTGTGTTCAAAATGGAAAATAGTGTAGGGTAAACCTAAAGAACATGTGTTGGAAGCCTTAGAATCAAAGTTGCAATTTTTGGATTTTTAACCCAAATGGTTCAGTCAAGCTGAAACTGAAAGAAGAAAATTTATTTTGTTAAATCCAAGTAGATATTTGGAATCTACATGAAAAATCATGTACGAATGAGTTAAGAGGGAATTTTTAGGGTCATGGAAACCAACTCTAAAAATTCAAAAACAAAGATGGAAGCTTTAAGGGGTTTAGGAGTTACTTGAGTTATATTATTGATTCTCATGTGAAATGGTTGATGATTCTTGCTGCCCTTTTTGTGGATTGCCATACTAGGGTTTGGCATTTGTGGAAGCAAGAAAGCAAAACAAGAAAATCAAAAAGCATTGGATTAAGGTTGGAATGCAAAGATTTAATTGACCTTAATATTGAGTGTTGCATTGATTGCTATGCAATTTCATATGCTATTATGTGGTTGAACTAAATGATGATGATGATGATGATGATTGTATAGCTATACTCCTTGCTTTATGTGCCTTGGCTATTGCATGTTAGAGTGCTACATGTATGAGGTAAAGTAGTTCCCTATTAATAGCTAAAGGTTGGAATGCTTGTAATTGATGCATGTTAATATTTTGGTTGATTGATCTTGCTACTGGGATTTCTTAAAATCTCATCCCCCAAATATAATCTAAAATTTTAGGGCCTGAAACTCCCAAGAGCAAGCTGCAAATTGGAGACTAAATTATGGTGTCACACCATAAAAATTCATGGACTTTTGGTTATGTATAAATATCAATGGTTGGTGCTGTAATCTTTAAGCAGGACATCATTTTAGAGCCATGTTTTATTAAGTTACCGAATGAATTTATACACGAAACTTAGTATGCTAAGAGATGACATCGTGAGCTTTAAATTGATAGGCAGGACGTTAAAAATGGCTAACTACATGATTTTTAATGATTTTTCAAAGTTAAGGTTCAGAATCTAGAAAAAGGATTTTTGCCAAATGGATAGAGGTGAATTTCACAAAAAACCTGATGCCTTTGCAATGGAATTGGTTCATAAGATTATTTTTCCTTGAAAAATCATTCAAATATATTTTTATAGAATTTTGAATCACTCCATTTTGATTTTTCTAGATTAAGTTATGAATTTTTGAAGTTAGGCCAGAAAACTGAATTTTTACCTGATGAACAGTAAAAATCCAAAAATTAGCGTTTTTCATGGATTTTTGAGCCCAAGAGCATCCAATGTGCTCTAAAATGGTTTTGATTAAACCCTAAGTGGATCCAATAGTAAAGTGTGACACATATCTTTGAGATAAATCTCTTTTGCTCAATCTTTTGGATTAAATGTCCATAGTGTTTACTTTCTTAGCATGTCTTTACTTTACCGTTGTCAATCTCCGTGGGAATTTCTTGCTAATCTTCTACTATCATCTTTAAGCATGTTAGTATTTCTCATTGCACTTGTATCTTTTTGAATCATTTTTTGAGCTTTGTCCAGGAGTACAAAGGTCTAAGTGTGGGGGAATTTGCTTGAGCTCAAATTGTTTATACTAATTGATGACTTTTTCCATATTTTTGTTACACTTTTTGGCTCATTTTAATGACATTTGTGCTTAATTGAGATTGAGGGTCTTTATTCTGAGTTAGTGTTGTTAGATATGATTAGTTTTGATGATGTCAAATAATAGAGCAAAAAGCTTACATAAATTATTTATCTTATATTTTGACTAACTATCATACTTATTATCTTGTGTAGTTTCCTCAAGAAAAGAAAGGAGTTATTTTGTTGCACTTTGAGTTATGGAGAATGATCAAGAGGAAGAAGAAGAAGAGAGATTGAGAAAAGAAGAACTTGCAAGATCAAATGAAAATATCAAGATTCAAGTTCATAGATTTGATGTTAAATGTTGCTATACTCAATCAGAAGTTTGAATGGCTCATTCGGAAGCTAAAATATACAACCGGGAAGTTATACTATCATATATTGAGTCACCCTTCATAGAAACATGGAAAATAAGCTTCAGAGGTGATTTTCATGGGCAATTATCGATCACTTGATCGATCATCCATTTATCGATCAAGTTATCGATAAAATACATCCTCTGTTATGCTCTGTTCTTTATTCAGCTCTAATATAGGTTCGGTATTTCTTCAATATCTCTCAAATCACAAATCCGTTTGAGGTGAAACTTGATTCCTATAAAACTAGACTCCGAACACGGTTCATGGACACCAAATTCACCTTCAAAGAGTTTCATATGAGGGAGATATGTTGTTCGAAAGATTGCAGTAAGGATTAACGCCTTTATTCCGACCTTTAGTGATTGTGATGAAGCTAACTTTGCAACCACAACGAATTTTGGGGTGATTCTTGTTGTATTAGAAAGTAGACTCAAAGAGCTTTCTGGGGATAGGTCATTTGCAAAATTTGGAGCTGAATTGGAAGATTTATGATCACTCAAAGTTGACCTTTGTTTTGCTTGAATCAGAATTCGAACTTATTGAGGTAAAAACCAGAAGTTCTACATAGATTGATTAAGCTCTTAAACAAACATGCTACCCAAACATGTTATTGAGTAAAAGCTCTAGAAGAGATGAAGAAATGAAAAGCCATTATCATATGTTACTCGAGCCTGATCAAGCGACTACATACTCATCGAGTTACTGGTACTATCTCCTCAATTCTTCTCTTTTATCTTCATACATATTATTAAGGTTTTATCAGTAACATATTGGATAAATGATTTTTGGATAATGTTATAGATGAATATGTTTATCGATCACTTGATCGATAACTGTCAAGTTTTATCGATCACGCGATAGATAATTTAGTCTGCTCAGTAACTTGCTAGATTGATCGATCAACTAATCGATCATTGGTATAGCTGCTTAATATAAGATGTTGCAGGAAATAATCAATCACTTAATCGATCAGACCTTTATCGATAACTTGTTCGAATATTACATGTCTTCTTACTCGATATAGTGCATTGCATGACATTTAAGCTAATTTAGATCTATTTCGCTAAGGCTCCGTTTAAGTGAGACGACCCGAGGTTGCACCTTATAGTGCAATCCTTGGATAAAAGTTTTGATTTAACCTCTAAGGTCTAGAACAGGTTTTGAGTAAAATCAGTCATCAAAATATTTTATATTAAGCTATGCTTTATATTTGTACATAGATAGGTTTCAGGTATAAACATCCAAGACATAAATCATCCAAGTTACATATACAGTCATCCACTCAAGACATGGGAGAGAAAGGAAAATAAAAAGTAACAAAAAGCTCGAGTTCATCCAAGATTTGATCAAAGCTTCATAGGCACCTTGCTTGGAACAGTCACTAACCAACTGGACTTGATCTTACCAAACGGGGGTCCTTAGCAAGGAGTCAACTAAGGCCTATCCCCACATCTCCTCATCTATTTCTCCCTTGTCCTGGTCGATGATATTACCATGTAACAGTCGTATGTAGTAAAAGTAATCCATAGAGATAAACCCATACTGGTTTTGAGAGATGTCAATCTGCCTCCCCAGCTCACAGAGCTCCTAAAAAATAGTCTGATAGGTGTGTAGCTCCTTCGTGACTAACTGCTACCTCTTCTTTGGAGGCAAGTCCTTCTCCAAGATCTGACCATGGTGCACTGCTCTGTGAGGCTGTGGCTTCATCCCACTAGGGCCTGCTTCATCCGGATTGGGTTTAGGCCCCACAATGCTCCTAGTATCATCGTCCTCTATTTCCTACCGTTAGAGTCTACCTCGGAAACTATATCCTCTACCTCCTAGAGAGGCTGATAATATCCGGGTGTTGGAGTCAGGTCATCGGGGTTGGGAACATATGGGTGGTACCAGTCCAAGTACGGTTCCCTTGACCCTCTCTGGTCAACTGTACCCCAAAGAGAATCATGCTCACAACAAGCCATATCCTGCACCAGGGTTAGTCCAATGCACACCTTTCACGACGTAACACATCACACACAATCAAATATGCATTATCCTAATGCATTACCATACCGAACACTACATATAACAGACTAATTGAACCCAATTATTCTATGTTATTTCATATCATTTTAAGGGTATTTATCATAGATTTTGGCTCCTTTTGATGATAATTGTGCTTAATTTAGATTAAGAGTCCTTACTTTGAGTTAGTGTCTTTCTGAGGGTAAAATTGTTCATAATTGGTTATTAATTGTATTCAATTGATTTCTAGGACAATTGATGCTTCAAATTGTTGCTTTTCATTGCAGGACACTTAGGAATTAGAGCCAAGATCAAGGACCAAAGGATGACACAACACAAGATCAGAATATCAATACTGGAACACTTCGCCGCGACGAAGATAATTCTTTGTCGCGGCACAACATGAAATTCTCACCAGTGATTCTCGGGCAGAGTTCGCCGCAGCCAACTAACAGTTTCGCATCGATGAAATCAGAAAATTAGGCGAAGCTCCTCTCGGGCATGCTTCGCCGCAACGAACTCTTCGTATCAGCAAAACCAGACCCGAATCAGAACGTAAAAATGGAGCCCCTAATCATATGATCCGACCCATTCCACCCCTTTACATGTTAAGAATCCCTATTTTTTAGAGATAACGCCAATAACTCCATTGGATCATCTCCAACACCTCTATTCTCTCATCCTCTTGCCTCTCCACCTCCATCTTCTTCCCCATCCATTTCCTTCACCTTTTCTTCATTCCATCTCATTTCCTTCCACTCCCAACTGCCATGCTTGACAAATTCACTTCGGTTGGAGTTTTTCTTGAAGCTATGGAGGGTTAGGGTTTATCAACTCTTGAAGAATGGTGGTGTGGCCTGAGTTTCCAGACTTCAAAGGGGAGTTTAGTTTCAGTTTTCAATTTTTAGCTATAATTTATGGTTTTCTAGGTCTAGGAGTTGTAGATTGTTAGTTAAAAACTTGGGATTGTTACTGTAATCATTGGTTAATGATTTACATTTGTAATTTGGATTGATTGATGTTGAATTTTGTGCTTAAATATATGTAGTTGCATATATGCTTCTTGTAACTCTCATGATTCTCTCCTATCTTGTGTGGTTATGTTTTGATACTGAGTTGATTGTATGTTACATTGAGCCAATTGCATGATCATTCCAAAATTACACATTAGGGAAGCTTAACAAAGTTTTCATTAATGAGTTCATTAATGTAAGCTTTAGACTCAATGAGTTATTGAGGTTGTTATTCTAGAAAACCTAATGAATTTATGAAACTCCCAATATCTTAAGTAAACTATGATTGCCATTAAAACCATTTTCAAGAGGTTTCCTATCATTCATTTCCATTCCATCATCATCTTATCAAAAATACCAAAAATATAGTAGCTTAGTTTTATTTCCATTGCATATAGTTTAGTCACATTTCATTTAAATCTTAAAAACCAAACCCCATTTCATTGCATTGCATGGCATTTAGTCTAGCTTAGGTAATTAATAAAGGCTCCCAAAAGTGAAACGACCCGAGTTTGCACTATACTGCATAGCTTGGATTTATTTTTGATTGAGAACCCTAAGGCGAACGACGAAAGGCTCTCTTCAAGTGGCGCCGTTGCCGGGGAGCCAAGCAATTGGTTACTTAGGCTAGTTAATTGTCAACTTTGGTTGATTGGGGTTTTGTGAGCTGCTTAGGTTACATTTTGGCATTGTGCATAATAGATTTTGCATTGCATAAAAATTTTGAGATATACAAACAAAGATCTTGATTTTGATTTTGATTTTTCCATATAGTTTCATACATTTCATAGCATTCTATGCATTTTTGAGCTTCTGTTGCTTTGTGTTTTTTGTTGTATTATTCTGGTTTTCTTACTGTCTGTGAGACTTTGCCGCGACCAACTCCTTGTTTCACCGTGGCCAACTTATCAAATTTCAATGAAAATCCCTCTCGGGATACCTTCGCCGCGGCCAACTTTGTGTTTCGCCGCGGCCAACTTATCAAATTTCAGTGAAAATCCCACTCAGGATACCTTCGCCGCGGCCAACTTTGTGTTTCACCACGGCGTAGTGTGTTGAACCAGATTCCATTCTCCCTCTCTAGACATCTTTGCCGCGGCAAACCCTTCTTTTCGCCACGGCGAAGGGTCCCTTATCTTTAAAAAAAAAATTCTTAAAAACTCTTTGGGAATTGATTGTTTAGCTTTCTTATGGCTTGGTATAATAATAACTTAGGTCCATCTGATCACCCTTCCTCTTTTGTAGGAGACAATACTCTGATGGGTGATAATTCTTCTCAAAGGCTTGATGCTATACAACAGGAACTGGATCTGTTTCTGGCACACATGGATCATAGAGAGCAGGATGGGACCCATCAAAGACATGATACCTCTTATCCAAACCATAACCATGGCAATGATTGGATGAATAACCCTCCACATTTTCCTTGCCATGCCTCTTCATTCCATACACAAACCAACATCCACTATTAGGACAACATTATGACCTATCACCTCCACCATACAATCCACACTTTGAACACTTTCCTTCACATCATCTATATCATGAGCCAAACATTCCATCACATGAAGCCTACCACCAATACCCTTCCTCATCTCACGAACCATTTCATGAACCATCACCATCATTCCATCGATGTTCCACTTCATACCTTAAACCATTCTCACCGCATAATTCCCCCTTTGAACCATCTCCTTCGCCAAATGACTACCACCACCAACCCTTGTCCCAATCCATATACCAACCCCTTCCCCAACCTCATGAACATGAATTCAGTGAACCTGACCCATTTCTCACTATTCCTAAGAAGGATCAGATATGATTTTTAAAGGAAGCATATGGTCACTTGGATTCATACTACCATAGATTACTTGAAGAGGAAGAGATATCTGGGATCTCTAAGGAATTAGAGGAAGAGTTAGAAGAATGTCAGAGTGTATTGGGCAAGTTCTTGAGTGATATAGCAAAAATTTAGTCTGAGATAGGGAAGGATGAATCAACATGTCCAAATTCACTCATGCAAGAGGCCAACATGAAGCAAGAATATCTACAAACTCACAAGGACTTGTGCCCTACATCAGGTAATATTGCTCCTCTTCTTGAGGAGATTAACCCTTGTGCTATAACTACTATTCCTGTTGAAGTTATTGATGATGTGAGTGATGATGAGGTGGATGAGGAAATCATAGTTGAATCCCCTTATATGTTTCAAAATGAAAATTCTCACTTGAACACTTCTAATAGTAGTTGTTTAGTTGATGATGTTGCTTGCACTGTCACTGCTTCTTTGTGTGAAGAACATGCTTCTTTTCTAGTGCTAGATTGGATGGTGAAACTGATTCTGATTTGAATGAACCTTTATCTCGTTCTTGCAATGCTCACACTATATGCATAGATTGCATTGATAACAAAAAGCATGATATACTTGTTAAGTGGCAAAAGCAAAACTTTGGTAAAGTGTGTGCATTACCTTCTAGTACTAAAAGTGCTGAAAATATAAAGCATGATGTTGATGTGAATTGCCTAGAAGATGATTCTGTGGAAAAATGTGAACCTAACCATTGCCTTAAGAATCAAATTCATGAAAATCCCATTGAGTTAGTAGCTTTTAATAATGTTGAGAAAGGCTTTAAAGTTTCAATTGATAAAATCATGAATATTAATAAGTCTTTCCAACAAGTTTTATCTTGTGATTTACCTCCTGATTTATCTTGCATTGTAAATAGTAGTTTGCATAAATCGTTTTGTTCTTTCTTTTCTTCCCCTTCAAACACTACCTCTTGTGAATGTGATAGTGATGTACTGTACTCCAACAACTGTCAGTTGGATTCTTCAGCTTCCACTTCGCATGAGCTTGGGTATTTTAATATTTTAAATAAAAATTTGACTCCTACTGATGGGAGTACTATTGATTTCCTTGGTTGTGATAGTTACTTGGAGAGATTAACTTTTAAGCTATCTTTATTTCATTTTTATCCTCTTCATGTTTCTATTTCTGGATGTAGTACTACTGTTGGTTCTTCTTACTGGCAGGACTCTGCACCACCACTACTAAGGAAGATCAATAAAGGAGAAGTGAGCACATGGAAGAAATGCATGTTTCTTATCCGGGATGAGAACTTCTCCTACAAGAGTTTGAAGAGATTTCGTCCTCAAGGTTGTCCCTTTCCTTCCTTAACTCTTATCTTTTAAATTATTTGCTTGTTTTGTGAGATAAGTGTGGGGGAGGGACATAGCCAATAGTAAAAGTAGTTTGTTTTCTCTTCTTTTCTTTTCCTCCCTTTTTGGTTTTGGTTTCTCTTGTTTAGGGTTGCACTTGAGTTTTGCATTGGGGACAATGCAAAGTTCAAGTGTGGGGGAGGGATTGATGTTCAGTGATTGTGTTGTGTTTTTCTGTCCTTAATGAAAAATCTGGTTTTCTAAAAAATTTTCAAAATTTTGATTGATTTTTGAACTCAATTTGAAGATTTTGAGTCAAAATTTTTGAAAATTTTTGCTTCAATTAACTTACACTTGAATTTGTGTATTCTTGGAGTTCGGTAAATGCTTTTGAACTTGTATTGATACTCATGAGAATTGCTATTTGTTCAAAGCTGATTGTTTTAGTTTCATTGGTCACAATTCTTCAAGCTTGCTTTTATATTGATTGAATTAATGTATTGTGATTAAACTGGAGTACAATTAATCTTTGTGCATGAGCATTTGAGATTTAGCCTTGTTGGAAGATTCTTTGAGCCTAATTTTCATTCATAATGAGTTGCGTCCACTTACATTTTCCACTTTATAGAACTTGTTCCAATTCTTAATCAAGACTTAGTTGCATTAATGTGATGAGCATGATAGAGGCATTCTTTTCTAAACCCTTACATCCCAAACACAAACCCACATGATTTTCTCCATTGTTAGCCATTTAAGCCTTCATCTTTTCTTAAGTGCCACGACATGCACTATACGTTCAAGTTTCTAATATTTTTACTATTATATTCATGATGTGTTAAACTTTGTCTTCTTGGGTTTGGAATTGCCAAAAAAAAATAGAGAGAGAAAAGAAATAGAAAAAGGCAAAGAAATAGAAGAAAATACTTGAGAAAAGCCAAAGAAAGAAAGATCAAAATAAAATGGTACCAATAGAATAAAATCTTGAAGTAAGGCAATTCATTGGTGGTTTGAAGAACAAAGTTGTGCTTTTAGAAAAAGAGAGTAAATATTAGTTGGTAACCTTTTCTAAAATACTTGGTGCTTAACCATTTATACCTTTTCACCTCATCTTATTTCATTTAGCCCTTTCCATTATCATAACCCTAAAAGTCCTCTTGATCATTGCATTCATGCATTAGAAGTGGAGAACTAGGATTGTAACTAGCTTATGGTAAAGTGGTTGATTAAGTGGATTTGAGAGAGAATTACCCCAACTTGGTGAGTAGAGTGAAACAGTTTGTATCTTGAGTGTTTTCTTTTTTGTTCATTCCCATTGCATTGACTGTACTCTACTTTAATCCCTTCTCATTAATTTAGGTTACTACAATTGCTTGTTTGAAAAGTTGGATTAATGGCACTACCACTTTCTTACTTTGAATTCATAGCGGTTCCCATTTGTATCGATACTATTCTCTTGCTTTAGTTTTGTATTGCCTTTGTCCAGGAGTACAAAGGTTTAAGTGTGGGGGATTTGATTGAACCCAATTATTCTATGTTATTTCATATCATTTTAAGGGTATTTATCATAGATTTTGGCTCCTTTTGATGATAATTGTGCTTAATTTAGATTAAGAGTCCTTACTTTGAATTAGTGTCTTTCTGAGGGTAAAATTGTCGTAATTGGTTATTAATTGTATTCAATTGATTTCTAGGACAATTGATGCTTCAAATTGTTGCTTTTCATTGCAGGACACTTAGGAATTAGAACAAAGATCAAGGACCAAAGGATGACACAACACAAGATCAGAATATCAATACTGGAACACTTTGCCGCGGCGAAGAATTACATGAAATTCTCACCAGTGATTCTCAGGCAGAGTTCACCGCGGCCAACTAACAGTTTTGTCGCGGCAAAATCACAAAATTAGGCAAAGCTCCTCTCGGGCATGCTTCGCCGCGGTGAACTCTTCGTATCAACAACGCCGGACCCGAATCAGAATGCAAAAATGGAGCCCCTAATCATATGATCTGACCCATTCCACCCCTTTACATGTTGAGAAACCCTATTTTTGAGAGATAACGCCAATAACTCCATTGGATCATCTCCAACACCTCTATTCTCTCATCCTCTTGCCTCTCCACCTCCATCTTCTTCCCCATCCATTTCCTTCACCTTTTCTTCATTCCATCTCATTTCTTTCCACTCCCAACTGCCATGACTGACAAATTCACTTCGGTTGGAATTTTTCTTGAAGCTATGGAGGGCTAGGGTTTATCAACTCTTGAAGAATGGTGGTGTGACATGAGTTTCCAGACTTCAAAGCGGAGTTTAGTTTTAGTTTTCAATTTTTAGCTATAATTTATGGCTTTCTAGGTCTAGGAGTTGTAGATTGTTAGTTAAGAACTTGGGATTGTTACTGTAATCATTGGTTAATGATTTACATTTGTAATTTGGATTGATTGATGTTGAATTCTGTGCTTAAATATATGTAGTTGCATATATGCTTCTTGTAACTCTCATGATTCTCTCCTATCTTGTGTGGTTATGTTTTGATACTGAGTTGATTGTACGTTACATTGAGCCAATTGCATGATCATTCCAAAATTACACATTAGGGAAGCTTAACAAAGTTTTCATTAATGAGTTCATTAATGTAAGCTTTGGACTCAATGAGTTATTGAAGTTGTTATTCGAGGAAACCTAATAAATTTATGAAACTCCCAATATCTTAAGTAAACTATGATTGCCATTAAAACCATTTTCAAGAGGTTTCCTATCATTCATTTCCATTCCATCATCATCTTATCAAAAATACCAAAAATATAGTAGCTTAGTTTTATTTCCATTGCATATAGTTTAGTCACATTTCATTTAAATCTTAAAAACCAAACCCCATTTCATTGCATTGCATGGCATTTAGTCTAGCTTAGGTAATTAATAAAGGCTCCCAAAAGTGAAACGACCCGAGTTTGCACTATACTACATAACTTGGATTTATTTTGATTGAGAACCCCAAGGCGAACGACGAAAGGCTCTCTTCACAGACAGTCCAAAACCTTTGCACTAAAAATGTCACACCTTCATTTCAAACCCCACTATACACCATTTGGAACTATTCGGAAGCGTTACGCTATACTTAAAGTAGGTAAAAAACCAAGATTGAAGAAAATTTTGATTTCGGTTACTATTCATGTAACCCTTAAAAATCGAGTCAACTTTGAAAAATCATAATTAAATGTAGAAAACTCAAAATAGAGTGGTTCCAAGTCTTGCACGAAGCTTATGAAAACTTCTACATAGGAAAAATAATCATGGATATCATTTCCTCACAGATCTGTCCCAGCTTCCAAGAAAATATATACTGTTCATTTGGTAAATTCTAGAATTTCTAGTATTTTTTGCCAACTTTGGAGGGGTATAGCTCTTTGCACAAAATTCCAAATTTAATGATCTATCACTTGATTTAAAGCTAAAAATATGACCTATAAGTTTGCCAAATTTCAAGTCTAGATTCAAACATTTGCCATTTATTTCATACGTCCCAAGTTTGGTCATTTATGGGGAAAGTTTATCCCCTAACTACACTTGTTTTGGTTCTTTCTTAACCTTTTACCCATCCTTAATCATTTGGGACTTAACACATGCTTGAACATACATTCTACTATACTTTCACAGGTTTAAACATAGGCATACATGCTTGGCTCCCATTAGGAGCTATTATCTAACAAACATTTCCAAAGTCATAATATTACATAACAAGTTCTAAAATTTACACTATGGTACATTAATTGTTCATTAGGACTATGGGACAATTTCTTTGCCTTTGCCCTTGCTTGAACTCCCTTCTCGGTGGTGTTAAACATAAGAGTGAGATTTCAAAGAAATCCCAGTGGCAAGGAATGACAATTATCATGCATTCATACAAACACTATGTGTAATGCTTTTGTGCATTTATCTTGCTTAAGTGTTCATACTTTTATGCCATGGAAAGTAAGCTATCATACACATATTAAGTGGACATAATGCCAAGGCAACATAATTCAAACATTGCAATCAACATTTACAACAAAGCTTAGTCATATCATGGCACACTTTGCACACATACACATTAACACATCAATGTAAGCAAGAAAGCAATCAAAATGTAATTCAATGCTACCTTTTGACACTTGGTTCTTGATTTCCTTTAAGTTCAAGATGTTCTCTTGAGGATTTGGCAAGGTACCTATCAAACCAACACCATGCTAATCATTCAACAATTAATCAAACACATTACACATTACTTAAACATTAAACCCCCCTTTTCTTTGGATTTTTGGCCTAATTGTTTTCCCTTTGATTCAACAAACCTCCTTGGCCATTCCTACATGATTTTTCATGTTGAATTCAATTATCAAATCATATTTTACAAAATCTAATCCCTTCCTTAAGTTCTGGTCAAAACAGAAACGAATTGTACGAGGGAAGATGTCAAAATTTCCAACATTGATTTTTAATGCTTCCAAATTCAATTCCTCCACATATCCCTACACAAAAACACCCAAGGAATTCAATGGAAGCATCAAAACCATCAAAATTCAATCCTAGGTCCATGAATTCAAAATGGCTGAACACCTCCCCCTTAGGTTCCTAAATTTCCACATTTGATTCCAATGAATTAAAACATACTTTCATGGCACAAACCTACACAAAATCATATTTCAAAGCCATTGGAACCATTAAAACACATGGAATCAAATCCCATCCTTGAGTTCTTGATCTCGCTGAAACAATGTTCTTGTACCCTAAGAGGTTTCCTTTCCATAATCCATTCCAAAACAGCACCAAACACAACAACACAAGCTCATAACTCAAATTACTATCCTCTCCTAGAACTTCCAGCAAAACAGAAATGCAACAGCACTTCCCCCTCAATTTTAGCCATGATTTGGCCATTGAAAACACATCAAATTAAAGCCTAAACATGCCTTAAGGAGTCTTGGATTAAAGCTTGATGATTAGCCTTGAATTGGAAGTGGTTTGAAGGGTGTTTGGAAGCCAAGAAAATAGTTGTGCAGAACCTCCCCTCTTTTGTCAATTTTTGTCCAAATTTTGAGTGAATTATGGGGGTATTTATAGACCTCATTTACTGCCCAAAAACCTACCCTGGGGCAGCTATTTCTGTCCCAAAATTAAGTGCATAAGTCGGCCAAAATGAGGGGGCAATCCTAGCCACACATGCTTTGACTTAATTTCAAGAGAGTTGATCCAATGGTTGAGATTTTTCCACTCAATTGCTCCAGATATTTCTTGGGCTGGGGAGCACGGTTTTGGGCTTATTTAGAAGGGAAATAAATGGGAAAAATTGGTTAGGAAGTAATGGAATTAGTTAGGATAATTTAAAAATTTATTTGGTCACATAATACCTAATTTCTTGGCCCCTATTAGGAAAAATAGCTAAAGGCTTCAAAAATTCCATTTATTTTCATGATAAATCCCTATTCATTCCAAAAGTGTGATCTGGAAGTTTTGGGAATTTTTGAAGACCCCTAGGTATTTATTTCACATTTTCTCCGAAATCAAGTCTTTACCGATAGGAATGCAGAAGTAAATTCCCCATAAATTATTTCCTACATTTCCAATGCTTGGAAAAAAATTTTATAAATTCATATATATTCCTAGAGAAAAAAATTTTCTTGAATTTTTGGGGCCCGTAGGTAATTAAAATAATGATACCCCTTAAATTACCCTTTATTTTCCCCTATTTTCCCAAAAATAATTATTTTTTTGGGGAATTTTCACCAAAATTTATTTTGAGCTATTTTCACTCTCAAAACATCATATGTGACTCAAAAACACCTGATTTCACCTTTTTCTATTTTTAAGAAATTTTTGGAAACTTTTCCTAAAATTACCTTTTTGCCCCTATGGACACAATAAAGTCAGTTTCATCCTGTTATGGGTTTCCATGCTTTATTCACACCTCAAGCTTACCAATCATATCTCATTCCTCACATTCCTATTACTAGGGTTCCAAGTTTTGGGGTGTTACAGGAGGCATTCTTTTCTACACCTTTCTACCCAGACACAACCTACAACCATTTATCTGTTGCTTAACCATTTTTGAGCCTGTACTTCCTTCATTTTGTCTACCATTTTGAGTGTTTTGAACAACGATATTAATTGATTTGAATCCATCTCAACAATTATGATTTCCTGATCTTCATCGGTCTTAATTGGGAATTTTACTTTTATTTCAGTTTTTAAAAAAAAAGAAGAGGAAAAGAAAGCAAAAAGAACAGAAGAGTAAAGAAATACTCCTTATATATACATAAGCTATAGCAGCAAGATAAAGTTTAATAAAGTATTCCCTTGGTGATAGAAGGTTGGGATCTGAACTTCCTTGCCTAAAAATAGATGTTATTTAACTCACATTTCTTTAATTCTTGACACTCGATTTTACCTTTTCCTATTCCATTTTGCCTTTCCATCACTATAACCCTAAAAGTCCTCTTGATTCTTTACATGGATGCTGAATAGTAATGGAGATTTTAGGATCATTACAAGCTTATGGTAGAATGTTTGCTGCTTGGATGATTGAGAGAAAAAAACCCCAATGAGAAGAGATGAGTGATTCAAACACTTACATCTTGTGAGCAAATCTCTATTGTTCATGCATTTTGAGTCAATTACACCTTGTATCTGATTACTTGGCATTTTTCATGTTATCATTCTTGTATTCCTAAAAGAGGCTGATCGATTAGCTCTTGAGATCACTTTTGAACATGCTAGTCTCTTTAATTATAACTGTACTTTCTTTAGAATGATTCAAGTCTTTGTCCAGGAGTACAAAGGTTCAAGTGTGGGGGAGTGATAGAACCCAATCTTTATATGGTTTTCTCAAGTGTTTTCTAATGTTTTGGAACAATTTTACCCTCATTATGTGTGTATTTATATCCATTTGATTACATTGACTCATGCATTTCATTTTTTCTGTTTAAAGGGTAAAAAGGGTCATTTTTTGTCTCCTTAATTTTAATTACCTCGATCTGTAATCAGTTGGTCTTTACAAAGCTCTTTGTTGTGACTTTTAGGCAATTAGAGAAGGACCCAAGAACCATGATGGAGCATAGATGGAGCCAAAATGTTACAAGAACCAAAACACAAGAGTTGGGAGTGTTCTGTCTCCTTAGGTTGCGACATGGACTCCTGAGGTTGCGACCTGGATGCACCTTAGTGAAATTACACATTTTAGACCCAAGGAAAGATGAGAGCTCTCTGTCTTCCTGGGTCGCAACACGACCTTACATTCCTAGGGTCACGACCTGAGTGCGTTAAGTAAATATGTGCATTTTGGAATAGGTTTCTGAGCTTCTATACCTAAAGGGGACAACCACCACGAAAAGATACTCTCCCATTTTGTAGATTTGCGCAAGGTTGAGCCACCATCATTTCCTCTCAAGTCTCTATTGATCCTACATCTAAAACTTTCATTTTTCTTCACCTCTTCATCATTTTTTACATTACTGGACTGATCAAACCACTCCAACACCCTTCTTCTCCATTTTTCCAACTTCATTTTTAGCTTTAACCATAGCTATTCATTCCTGGAGCTATTGCAATTGGTTTAAAGGCATAAGAGGCTAAACCCCTTAGCCTCTTGGTGATGGAGAATGAAGCTTGAGCTCAATGATCTAATCGGGGAGTTTTTCTATAGTCTAAACCTTTGTTTGATGCTCTGTTGAATATTTCTAGATTTAGGATGCCACACCTTACTATCGGATCCACTTAGGGTTTAATTAAAACCATTTTGGATCACATTGGATGGTCTTGGGCTGAAAATTCATGAAAAACACTGATTTTCAGATTTTTACTGTTCAACGGGTAAAAATCCAGTTTTCTGGTCCAACTTCAAAAATTCATAACCTATTCCAAAAAATTTGAAATGGAGTGATTCAAAATTCTATAAAAACGTCTTTGAATCATCTTTCATGTAAAAATAAGCTTATGAACCAATTCCATTTGAAAAAGTATCAGGTTTTTGTGAAATTCACCTCTGTCCATTTGGCAAAAATCCTTTTTCTAGATTCTGAACCTTAAATTTGAAAAATCATTAAAAATCCTATACTCAGCCATTTTTAACGTGTTATCTATCAAATTGAAGCTCATGACGTGAACTTTAAGTATGCAAAATTTCGTGTGGAAATTCGTTCGGTAACTAAATAAAACGTGGCTCTAAACTAATGTCCTGCTTAGGGGTTACAGCACCAACCATTAATAATTATACATAACCAAATGTCCACAAATTTTTATGGTGTAACACCATAATTTAGCCTCCAATCTACAGCTTGCTCTTGAGAGTTTCAGGCCCTAAAATGTTACATTATATTTGGGGGATGAGATTTTTGAAAATCCCAGTAGCAAGATCAATCAACCAAAATATTAACATGCATCAATTACAAGCATTCCAACCTTTTGCTATTAATAGGGAACTACTTTACCTCATACATGTAGCACTCTAACATGCAATAGCCAAGGCACATAAAGCAAGGAGTATAGCTACACAATCATCATCATCATCATCATTTAGTTCAACCACATAATAGCACATGAAATTGCATAGCAATCAATGCAACACTTAACATTAAGGTTAATTAAATCTTACTACCCTAATCCAATGCTCTTTGATTTTCTTGTTCTCCTTTCTTACTTCCACAAATGCCAAACCCTAACATGGCAATCCACAAAAATGGCAATAAGAATTATCAACCAATCCACATAAGAATCAATAACGTTACTCAAGTAACTCGTAAACCCCTTAAAGCTTCCATCTTTGTTCTTGAATTTTTAGAGTTGGTTTCCATAAATCCTAAAAATTCCCTCTTGGCTCATTCTTCCATGATTTTTCATGTAGATTCCAAATATCTACTTAGATTTAACAAAATAAATCTCCTTTCAGTTTCAGCTTGGCCGAACCATTAGGGTTCAAAATCTAAAAATTGTAACTTTGATTCCATGGCTTCAAACACTTGTTCTTTAGGTTTATCCTACACCATTTTTCATTTTGAACACAATGGAAGCCTCAAAACTTTGAAAAGCACATCCTAGGTTTCAGATCTTGGTTTGGCCGAAATGGGTCTCAAGCTTCATAACAAAGAAAATACTTCAAAATCAACCTACAACCCTTTGTAACCATTAGGATCAATCACACTTTGAAGTGTTCTAGCAAGATTAAACCATAAAATTTCCTCCTCTACAATATATATGTTTCAGTTAGCATCAAAAGAGAAGGGAAACTATGATTTTCAACCATACAACTCAAGCAAACAAGGTGGAGAACAACTTAAGAACAAAGACTAACCTTGAAGCTTGGTTGGTTGATCAAAGTTGATGGCTTCCCCTTGATTTCCACTTGAAACTCTCTCTTTTTTCTCTTGCTCTCACTTTGGCCAAACCATAATCAAATTTAGGGGGAAGGAAAAGCTCATTAATGCTCACAAAATATCCCATCTACCCACATTAATGAGAAGCCAAGTGTCAAGCGCCTACTTAGTCTTGCATTTTCCCTTTTAACTAACTTAATGACAATTGAAATTAATTTCAAAATTCAAGATTCTCTCCATTGGTAGCTTGACACTTGGAAAGCTCTAATTACCATCCATTAAAGGCTTGACAAGTGACGACTTGTGGGCCAAGCAAAGTGCAAGACTCCGATTAACACTTTATCGGTGCACTTTTACTCCGGGTTTAACTTCTTTTCTATAATTACATTGCTCTGGCCTCTGTAATTATTTTTTGTCAGATCCATAAATTATTCTCCTCATTTTTATCTTCCCAAATTTCCCTCTTTGTCTCAAATTTAATTTCCCAATAATTAAACAAAAAGAAAAACTATTTTTCTCCTCTTTAGTGATTTTTCCTCCTTTCAAAGGAATTGGGAAAAATCCTGGATACTGAGGGTCTTCTTTTAATTTCATAATCTCTTATAATTCCTTGGGATATCATAGAAATTTTCTTGGGATTTTATTCTCCTTAAAAATATTTATTTGGAATTTTCCAAATAAAAGACCTTAAACTAGCTTAAATCACCCTTAAATTCCTTTGTAATTTCTCTAAGGGCAATTTGGTCATAAAATCAATTTTTTAATCCCATATAATTCTCAAGGAATATTGTCCTTATTTTTTCTTAATTTTCTGAGGCTTGGAAATATATTTCCATAATTGTTCTTGACCAATTTTCCTTAATTAGTCAAACTTTCTATAATTAGCTTGGAAAATTATAATAATTATTTTCCACCAAAATTCTTCTATTTCTCCTTGTCATTTTTGGCCCTTAATTATTTAGGAATATTCCTATTCCCTAAATGCCATATTACTGGATGTGACATTTCTCCCCCTCTAAAATAAATTTCGTCCTCGAAATTTAAAGCATATCTTATTGGAAAAGTTCAAGATACTTTTCCTTCATCTTAGTCTCCATCTCCCTCGTAACTTCTTTCAGTACAAGACCTTTCCAGACAACCTCGACCAGTAAAAACTTCCTGTTTCTCAGCTGTTCGACTTTCTGATTAATAAATCGTTCTAGTCTGATCTTAAAAGACAGGTTGTCTTGGAACACAATGTTATCATAGCTTATGACATGTGTTGGGTCTAGATGGTACTTCTTCATTGGGAGAAATGGAAGACATCATAATTTTGATTTACATTTGGGAGTGATAAACCCATATTTTACTATGTTTTATATGTGATTATTTGGGGGTTTTATTATCTTTTATGAGTTAAATTGCACTAATTACTATCTATTTTTGGATATTTGGTATTACATCATTTTATGGGAATTATTACAGATTTATTGAAGATTTCAGAAATTAATATCCAAGGACCAAAGTAACGGCAGAATGGAATTTGCAACATGACCAAAGAGGATCAGTAGATGCGGTGCGTTTTGATAAGGAGATTCAGATTTGGGGTTTAGTTCAATTCATTAAGGGAGAAGCTTGGAAGGGGGAGGATGATACTTAAGGAGGGGAGACTCACTTCAATCGGATTCGCTTCACCATTCCCTCATTTTTGGACTGGCTCCATCACCTTCCTCCACCCACACCGTCACTATTCTCCCATCCTCTCACGTCTCCACCTCGGAACCTCGCAATCACCGTCACTCTCGCATCTCCACCATTACTTCATCTTCTTCCTTCGAGCTACTGCCATGGCGATTTGGGAGCGTCTCGGTGTAGTTTCTCTTCCATCCATGAGCAGCTAATCATTCAACCTTCCTGAGAGATATGATCGGACCAGAGTCATTGCGCCGACAGGGGAGTCTTTCTATGCTTTTGATCCATGGCCGAATATCTGGTTGTATTTCGACCATGTTTTAGGCTAGATTAGAGATTACGTTTCTGAAGATTATTTTGTATCCAGATTTGATTGTGTTGAACTTGACGGTGTATTCCTTAACTCGAGTAGATTTGATTGGATTCTAAAGTCAGGTCTAATTTTGGTTTGCAATTTAATCGAATGATTCACAGTAGTAATCGGTTGATTCTATCTTTGGAATTTTCAGTTTGTCCGATTAAATGCTGGTACATAATACTTTCTGAAATGCAATCATCTCTGTTATTTCATTCAAGGCTATGAAGGTCAGATTATATTTCTTAGGAAGATTTCATCACTGCATTTCTGATCATACCTACGTCCCTGCCATCTACATCTTCATAAATCAGAAAATCAAATAAATATTAGATAATTAGAGTAATTCAATCAGATAAAAAAATCAATCTCAGTTTTTACAATTAATTTGTGATTGGCATTTAACTAAACTAAGTTCATGAGCAATTGACCTCCTTGTGATTCGACCTAGGGTTGAGCCACTGCACTTCTAAGCTTAATTCTAGTATTTTTGAGAGCCCCTAACGACAAGGTTTATCAAAATGGCGCCGTTGCCGGGGAGGCATGGTTGCTCAGGGTTTTAGTTGGTTAAGTGTCAATTTTCTTTTAACTTGTTTTTAGCTGTTATTTTTGTATTTGACTTGAGTCTAGTGTCTGAGTATCTGTGAGAGTTTCTAATTTCTGGAATTCTCTGTGTCTGGTTGCTAATTTGCCGGTTCTGCGCTATACCTTTGAGCTATGAATATTCTGTATTATTTTTCGGCCAAAATTGCTGCATTGAAATTGATCATATTTGAATTAAAGTGGGTAAAGATTTGGCACAGTTTTTGTGAACTTGCATACACTCATTTGTTGTCTCTGGTTGGTTCTTTGAGTGTATAGGAGTTCTGGTCAATTGAAGTCATTGGAAATAGTTAGAATAATTCATGGATTGGCATTTGAATTATAGATATTTTGATTCCTACTCTTTTAAATCCACTAATGAACTTTCCAGTTATAGCGCAGGATATATAGTGCCTGAAAAGGAAATGCTATGGACTCCAGAATTTTCACACATGCATCACGTGGATCCTACTCCTTTGCCTTCCACATGTATGGCACTAAGGTGCATGTTCTGCAACCTAATTGGGCATACTTCAGGTAGTTATCCTAGTTTGGGGTTGGACAAAGATGAAGAAGGAAGTTTCAATAGCAGCAGCCTGGAAAACTACCCACACTGTAGTCCTCAATCTAGTAGATTTGCTTCACTCTCCTCTATTTCAAATCGAGATAAACACATTTATGCTTTAGAGGGAGGATATGATCGTTTGAGGGCACGACATCATGAATTAATCGGTGAAGCAATAATATTTGGGAATTCAAGAGAAAGGGAAGAAGAAATGGAGGAAATTGTTAGTACCATGCAGAAGCTAGGAGATCACATACTATGGGAAAAATCTGGAGGCAAAGAAGGAGTTCCCTTTTCTCATGACTCATATGAAGAACAAGAGCTTCAAGTCGCTGCTACAACTAACATTGAAGCTGGGACTGAATTTGAAAATGTTGTACCTGATAAAGTTGAAGGTTACTTGGTACAACAAACAAATATTGATGCAAAAGCTGAATGCACTGATCAGGAGGATCCTTCCTTTTACGATTCTGAGCAATTAAAAGGAGAGGATTCTGCAAACTCAATGGAGGATGTTGTTGCTGATATAGAACCTGAAAGTGTAGTATTTGAACAAGAAGGAAGCATACCTGATCAGGGGCGGGGAATTCAGTTTGAAAAGTGCAATCTGCCAAGGTTCTTTGAGGCATTCAAGGGCAGTGCCATGCAACATGAAGAGTGTGAGGGAACAAATTCAACGCATCTAGAGATCCACATCCTAAGCTGCAGTAGCGAAGAGCAACATTGTAGATCTAGAACTACTGCATCTGAAATGAAATTGCGGTCTTATGTGCTTCAAAAGCTCAATCCTATTGCTGTTCATTCTCCTTTCTTTGATCTAAAACTCTTAGTTTTTGCTTTTATATATGATTGCATGAGTTCTACTGGCCTTGAGTGTGATAACTCTGCAAACATTAGTGGAATATTGTTTAGAAAACTCATACGTGCTCTTGGATTATCAAAAGAAATTCTTTCTTGTGATTTGACTCCAGATATAAACCTATATGAGATTGACATAATAAAATCTGCTTTCTTTAAATCTGATTCAGTTTCTTTTTCTTCTCCTCTCTTCTCCCTCTCCCCATGTGTAGGTGATGTGTGTTGCATTAATTGCTTGACAATTGATGGCTTCCTTTCCACCTCACATGCATTTTATTTTCATTTTTCTAGTTTATGTAGTGATATTATTTCTTATTTTTCTAGTCCTAATGGCTTTGGGAAAGGTTCGCTTGTTGATTTTATAGGTTTCTATGTAAAGAACAACGATGTACAGCAAGCTAAAATTGATGGGACAATACAACTAGATGTTTCAAATGCTCAAACTGGAAGCTCTAAAGCTGTCTGCAATAATAGGGATTTGGATGCCAGATCTGCACATCATGTTCAAAAGGGCCTTTCTCTTGATTCGCATAGCATTAAATATTCTTCTATACGCTATAATAATAATGAGTCTGTGCATGAGTCTAATTTTCCAATCATTGATGAGTTACACATTGAAAATGTAGTCAGATTTGAGAATTCCATGCATGAAGAAGATATTGATTTGCTTGAGCATAATAGAGCTGGTTTTGAGAGCTTCATATTTTTAGCATATGACATGCCTCATGTTCAAATGTCCTTCCATCCCATACTTTCATGTGACCTAACACCTGATATTAGGGGATTATGTGATATTAAATATGGAACCTTTCAATTTGCTCATGATTCTAGATTTGAGAGAGGTTATAATGCGATTTGGAGTCCTAAGCATGGTCACACCCTTGTTCATGAGACTCTCTCTTGTGACTTGCCACCAGACATACCTAAATATGTGCATGATCATTGTAATTCTTTGGTTTTTGCTAGTTCTGTTACTGTTGACCATGAGTTCCCTTTTTCTTTACAGGAACTTGATGATAAAGAACTCCAAGAGAGTGAATCCACACCTTACATCTTGGGACCTTTGCCTTTTCAACCGGAGCCACCACCAGTGAAGGGATATCAGAGAGAAAAGCCTACATTGCAGAATCTCATGATTCTCACCGAGGATGAGAATTTCTGTTACAAGAACTTATGGAGATTTCATGCACGGTTGTCCCTTTCCTCCCTTTATCTTTTTGAATTTCTTGTGAAATCATATTGTGGACTGTTTGTTTAGAATAAGTGTGGAGGAGGGGACTAACCCAGTAAAAAAGAAAAATAGTAGTTGACTGTTCAGAATAAGCTCCCTCTGTCTTGGTGATCCCATTTCTTGTCTCTTGCTATATTTTTGATATATATGGTTTATATCTTTAGTTTGTTTGCATTGAGGACAATGCAAGAGGTAAGTGTGGGGGAAGAATGTGGTTGCTGAATTGTCCTGTTTTGTCTTGTTTTGCTAAAACTCCCATTTCTGAAAAAAAATTTTCCAGCAAGCTTTTTCTGAAAATTCAAAGAGTAAATCGTAAGCTTTTGCTGTTTTCAATCCAATTGGCTTTGGTTTACACATTTTTGAAAGATTAAGCATGATTTCAAGGTTTGATGGTTGCAAATTAATTGGTCTTGGTCTGAAAATGAGTTCCATGACGTGGGCTACTTTAATGCATTAAGGTTAGGAGTGGTGCACAATTTAGGTTGGTGAGAATGAACTTAGAAAGCATAACCCTTGTTGGAAGGACTTTTGAGCCTCATTCCCATTCATTTCTTGCCGTGTATGTCCATCTAGTACTGATTACCTCTAGAACTTGTCTAAATTCTGTTTCAAAGTCACGTTTGCACATTGATGATTGGAAATGAAGGGGGCGTTCAATTCAATAACCCCATATCCTAAACACTCACCCTTCACACTTTAACCCTTGCTAGCCTTTCAAACCCTTCACATTTCTAAATTCATCATATTCTAACAAGGGCTACAAATGTAATTGCATTGAGACATTAATCTGATCTGAATAATTGATTTCTGTGATTGAATATATCTGTGTAGATAAATCAATTGCTGTGTATGCATGCAAATTGGTGGATTTACTAACTATCCGTTATAGGAAGGAACTTTTATGCATCCCTTGATCACATGACTTGTGAGAGCCAAGTTGAAAAAAAAAAAGAGGAAAAAAAAACTCAGAACAAAAAAAAAAGAAGAAGAAGAAAAGAAAAATGTATAATAAGAGTGATGCTTGCTCATGTGAGAGATGGGAAATGACTAAGTGAGAACTTGGGTACTTATGTTTCGTGCTTTTGTTGTGTAATTCATGACATTGTGGATCAGATTGGGATTTCACGTGTGTCTAGTAGTTGCTATTTTGGGTTTCAAAATTAATGCATGTGCATGTGTGGCCTTGTTATTACACTCATCCATTCCATTTGGCTTTTCCAACATTACAGCCCTAAAAGACCCCCTGATTCATGAGTCTTTGTGCTACCAAGTGATGGAGATAGTAGAATTTTTACAAGCCTATGGTAGGAGTTAAGCTAGATGGATTTGAGTGAAATTCACCTAATTATAGTAAGATGAGTGAAACACTATACCCCTTGTGTGGCCTTCTATGTTTTATTCTCCAAAGTTAAATTGTGCACCCTAACTAGTCTCTTTTTATTAAAGTACTCAATGATTTGAACTGATTTGAAGATCTTGATTGATTTAATTGTACCTCTAAAATACCTGAGACTTGTTTAAATCCTTTCACTGTTTGCCTTGATTTTATTACTTGCTATTGATTGATTCTTTGTCCCAGGAGTGCCAAAGCTTAAGTGTGGGGGAATTTGATAAACCCATGTTTTACTATGTTTTATATGTGATTATTTGGGGGTTTTATTATCTTTTATGAGTTAAATTGCACTAATTACTATCTATTTTTGGATATTTGGTATTACATCATTTTATGGGAATTATTACAGATTTATTGAAGATTTCAGAAATTAATATCCAAGGACCAAAGTAACGGCAGAATGGAATTTGCAACATGACCAAAGAGGATCAGTAGATGCGGTGCGTTTTGATAAGGAGATTCAGATTTGGGGTTTAGTTCAATTCATTAAGGGAGAAGCTTGGAAGGGGGAGGATGATACTTAAGGAGGGGAGACTCACTTCAATCGGATTCGCTTCACCATTCCCTCATTTTTGGACTGGCTCCATCACCTTCCTCCACCCACACCGTCACTATTCTCCCATCCTCTCACGTCTCCACCTCGGAACCTCGCAATCACCGTCACTCTCGCATCTCCACCATTACTTCATCTTCTTCCTTCGAGCTACTGCCATGGCGATTTGGGAGCGTCTCGGTGTAGTTTCTCTTCCATCCATGAGCAGCTAATCATTCAACCTTCCTGAGAGATATGATCGGACCAGAGTCATTGCGCCGACAGGGGAGTCTTTCTATGCTTTTGATCCATGGCCGAATATCTGGTTGTATTTCGACCATGTTTTAGGCTAGATTAGAGATTACGTTTCTGAAGATTATTTTGTATCCAGATTTGATTGTGTTGAACTTGACGGTGTATTCCTTAACTCGAGTAGATTTGATTGGATTCTAAAGTCAGGTCTGATTTTGGTTTGCAATTTAATCGAATGATTCACGGTAGTAATCGGTTGATTCTATCTTTGGAATTTTCAGTTTGTCCGATTAAATGCTGGTACATAATACTTTCTGAAATGCAATCATCTCTGTTATTTCATTCAAGGCTATGAAGGTCAGATTATATTTCTTAGGAAGATTTCATCACTGCATTTCTGATCATACCTACGTCCCTGCCATCTACATCTTCATAAATCAGAAAATCAAATAAATATTAGATAATTAGAGTAATTCAATCAGATAAAAAATCAATCTCAGTTTTTACAATTAATTTGTGATTGGCATTTAACTAAACTAAGTTCATGAGCAATTGACCTCCTTGTGATTCGACCTAGGGTTGAGCCACTGCACTTCTAAGCTTAATTCTAGTATTTTTGAGAGCCCCTAACGACAAGGTTTATCAGGGGGAAAGGGTCACTTTTAATCTACTGGTCTAGTCTTGGACAAAATTCAAAATGGTCCACCGTGGTTTGAACTCAACTTCTTAATCTTTAGAGATCGACTGACTTCCATTGTGGGTCACACTTTAATCACCAACCTCAATTTTTAACGGTCTCCTTTAATGTCTGGGTAGCTCTTTTTCCTACTTTGAGTCGTTAGAAGTCTTTGCTGAATAACTTTAATCTATTGGGAAGCCTGATCCACTAACTTAGGACCATACTTACTTCTTTCATTGAACTCTATCCAGCACAAGGGAGATCTACACTTCCTCCTATAGAGTGCTTTATATGGCGCCATTCAAATACTTACATAGAAACTGTCATCTTAAGCGAATTCAGCTAACAGTAAGTGCATATCCTAGTTACCGCCGAGATCAAATATATGTGTGTGTGGCATATCTTCTAACACTTATATCACTCTTTGTGTCTGCCTGTCCATCTCAGGATGGTAAGCTATACTAAAGTTGAGAGTAGTGTCCATTTCTTTCATAAGGACCTCCAAAACTTTAAGTAAATCTTGGGTCTCAGCCTAAAACAATACTGCTTAGGACACTCGGTAGCCTAATAGCTTTCTTAAATTTCATCTTTCATTATCTGCTAGACTTAGTGCATTCTCGCCAAAATGGCTAACATTTCTGGCATTTGCACTTTCTCACATTCTTCTCAGGGTCACACTTTCTTTGTGCTATTCTTGCCTGAAACACTTAACTAGACAGTGTTAACGGGAAATTGAGGCACTAATTCTGATAGGCTCACCCTGGTACTTTGCTTTTTTAGACCCCTTTCCCGATCTATCTTTAGTCAAGTCTTTTTAGCTTACATTCTTGTCTTTTGCCTCATCTTAAGGATTTACCTGTCAATACCTAGTCTGTCTCTGTATCATATAGGTTCTTTCTATATCTAGAGCTAGTGTGAATGTCTCTTTTTCAGGTCTTATGGCTCTAACTCCTCTAACTTTGGCTTTCCTTTGCTAATCGGAAGGAAATTGAATCCAGCCTAATTAATGATAAGGTTTTCTGGAAGGAAGTCGTGGGTACTCTCTTGGTGTCGGTTTACAACCGAAGGAGGTTTCCATATCCTCAACTTATCCCTGGTCTTTATCTTCCCAAAGTGGTACCATGCTCTTAAGATCTCTGGGAGACTTTTGACCATAGGACTAAGTATAGTCACCTCCTCTTAATTGGTCACCTAACTGATAATTCCCCAAAACTGTTCCAAGAACCATTACCATTCTCTCAGACTTTCTGTCAATTCCCTAGGCCGCCTTTTATCTCTTTAGGTGCCTAAGCCAATTTATCTTAGGAGTTCTCTTATTCCTTTAGCTGCTCTTACCGTTTCTTACTATTTTAGAACGGTGCAGAGAGAAGACTTATACAACTTCTCTTTCCTCTACTTTCCTTTCAGTAGGAGCATGCTCTAACATGCATAATGTCAGGCATTTCAAATGCAAGGAGTGCAAGCTCTTACTGGTTATAGTGTGCCAATGAGACATCTCATCCCTAAAAAGGGAGCTTCTCTTTCTGTTCGCAGTTGCTTTCGAAAGTCATAAGGAGAGGTCTTTGATGTTCTTCCTCTTTCTACTTGCTCTAATACTCTGCTAAGCTCAGGTACATCTAAGCCTAGCTTTGTTCTTGGCTAGTCATACTTCCATTGGGTAAGGTCAACCCTGCTTGCCTTGCCTCGGCTGCTTCCCTTTCCTACTCGGATAGGGTACCCTGCTCTATCTTGAGCAACGTAAATTCTAACTTGGAGGACCAACTCCCATTCTCTCTAGGAAGATCCCTGGCCAAGAACTTATCCCTTGAAAAGGGTACCTCTCAACTTAAACCGCAAGCAACTGAGTATTTCTTAACATTAAGGGGAACATGCCAACATCTAGGCTTATTCCCTGCATAGCTATCTGTCTCGTCCTTTTCTTCTTGATCCTTAAGACATTTCACTAGGGCTTTCCATCTGGACCTCACTATCTCAAAGTTCCTATTTATCTATTCCAGGATTTGAGATAGCTACTCTATCATGGTGCCCTAGCCCTAACGAGGCTGTAACAGTTTATCTAGCTTAGGTTGCCACTTACACCTTCTTAATGGTGTAAAGACTCAACCCCTAACGGTGTCGTTCAACTTCTCATCATTACTCTTTCTCTTGAGGGGGAATCTGATAATTCTAATTAGTGGTCACTGCTCTCTTTCTTATTTCTACTTATCTTACTCTCTGCGACCTCTGAGAGTCGTTGTGTCTTGTTGAGATACCACCTCAACATCTGAGAGTTATCGTGTTTGTTCGTCGTGACTAGTGTCACATCCAGTATTATGATAATTGGAGACAAGAAATATTCTCAAATTATTGAGGATTAAAAGTAATAAGAAAAAGTCAAAGAATTTTGGTGGAAAATAATTACAGTAATTTTCCAAGCCAATTATAGGAAATTGACTAATTAAAGAAAATTGGTCAAATGTAAATAAGGAAAAATATTTTCAAGCCATGAAAAATTAAGGAAAAATAGGGATAATATCCTTTGAGAGTTATATGAAATTATAAAGTTAGTTTTATGACCAAACTACCCTTAGAGAAATTATAAGAGAATTTAAGGGTGATTTAGGCTAATTGAGGGATTTTATTTGGAAAATTCCAAATAAATATTTTAAGAGGAATAAAATTCCAAGAAAATTCCTATGAGATCCCAAGGAATTATAAGGAATTATGGAATTAAATGGAAACCCTCAAGTGTCCAAGATTTTTCCAAATAAATGTGAAAAGTGGAAAAATCCCTAAAGAGAAGGAAATTAATTTTCCTTTTTATTTAAATATTAGGAAATTAATTTTGAGACAAAGAGGACAATTTGGGAAGACAATAATGAGGAGAATAAATTAAGGATCTGATAGAAAATAATTACAGAGACTAAGTTACTGTAATTATAAAAAAGAAGTTAAACTCAGAGCCTAAAGTATACCGATAAAGCAAGATTGGTGTCTTGCAAATCCAAGGGATCCTATTGAGCCATGTGTCAAGCTCTTGAAGGAGAAGATTTGAATTAGCCAAGCGTCATTCCATGAATGGAGAGGATTTTGACTTTAGTAAATAATTTCATTTGGAATTATGTTAATTAAGAGAGACGAATCAAGACTTAGTAGGGTAATGACACTTGGACTATCATTAAAGAAGGTGGTTGGGATATTTTGAAGCCTTAATCAAGCTCTTCTCTCCCCATTTTTAGATGTTCATTTCGTGCAAGGGAGAAAAATAGAGAAAAAGAGAGAGTTTGAGAGGAAACAAGGAGAAAGGGAGTACTTTTGATCATCCTAGCAAGGTTTCAAGGTTAGATCTTGGTCCTAGAAGTGTTCTTGCTTTGGTTTCTTTCATTTTTATGGTTTAAAATCTGTCTCTTCCCTCTCTTAATGTGGACCAAACTGATTAATAAAAAGGGGAAAGAAGTTTTGATCATAACACTTGCTAAGACACAACAACACAAGCTAGATCCTAGTGTTGGCAAGTGAGTTTAAGTGATTTTAAAGCATTTTTCATGGTTGTTGTTGCGAGAGTTATTTTCGGCCAAGTGAAGAATTGGACCCTAGGATGAGCTTTTCATTGTTTTAAGGCTTCCATGATGCTTAAAATGAGGAATGGTGTAGGGTAGACTAAAAGAAACAAGTGTTGGAAGCCTAAAAGCAAAGCTGAAAATTTTGGGTCAAAACCTCTAGTGGTTTGGTCGGTTTGTGGCTGGAAGAATCAGTTTTATTTTCACAAATCTAAGCCTATTTTTGGAATCTACATGAAAATCCATATAGGAACAAGTCAAGGAGTGATTTTTAGGGTTAAAGAGAACCAAATCTAAAACTAGTGAACAAAGGAGGGAACTTTATGGTTCAAGAATCATTTTGATGTATGTTCTTGCTTTTTCATGGTTGGATAATGATTCTTGCTGCCATTTTTGTTGAATCACATGGTTAGGGTTTGATATTTGCCAAGGGAAAGAGGAGAAGGAAGAAAGGCTAAGACTTTTGAAGCAAGGTAGTAAGTTAAACCTAGCTACTACCACTAACTAGCATTGTTGATTATTGTATGATTAATTGCTATTATTGTGATTGAGCTCTCTTGATTGTTATGTGGCTGCTCTTTATAGTATCTTGCTTTGGCCTTTGCATGATTGAGTTTGCCAAATGATAAGCATGTTAGTTCATCCATAGTAGCTAATGTGATCATGCATAATAATGATGCTTGCTTGGTGATATAGTTGGTTAATTTACTACTGGGATTTCCAAAAATCTCATCCCCCAAGAATCATGTAACATTTTAGGGCCTGAATCTTCAAAAGGGAAGCTGCAGATTGAAGGTTGATTTGTGGAGTTTAGCCACAAAATTCGTGAGCTTATTTTGGTTATGTAAATATTAAACTAACAGTGCTGGAAGCACACTGACCCTGACCGGTTCACGTGACTTTTTGATTATGTTCCTGAATGCTTTAAATCGTGAAATTTGGCATGATGAAATATGACATCCTGAGCTTCAAATTGATAGCTAATACGTTAAAAATGGACCAGTATACGATTTATAATGATTTTTCAAAGTTAATGGTCAGAATCTGGACATCAGGGTTTTTGGCAAATGGACAGTGTTGTTTTCTCAAAAACCTGACGCTTTCTCATAAATAATTGGACAATGAGATTATTTTTCCTTGAAAGAGGACTTAAAGTAGAATTTTGAACCACCCAAATTGGATTTTTTTAGAATAAGTTATGAATTTTTGAAGTTGGGCCAGAAAAACTGGATTTTTACCCGATGAACAGTAAAAATCCGAAAATTAGCGTTTTTATGGTAAAAATTGAGCCCAAGACCATCCAATGTGGTCAAAAATGATTTTGAAAGGAACCTAAGTCAATATTATAGTAAGGTGTGACAACTAGAACCCTTGTTTGCAGTGATGAAAGTTACCACCTCTTCTAGTAATCACTTCCGTATTTGTTCATCACCATTAACTCTCTTGGTTTATTATGACGAAACACACTTTTCTCTTAACCTTTGCTAGTCTCACGTAGCTTCGCTCATCGTACTATTGCCTGTCCGGGCTTCATTATGAAGTTTAACTTAACTTCCGGATTTACTCCATTTCTCTTGGGGGTAGGATCATGGTTTTGTCCTTGCCATTTTGGGACGATAACCAATCCAATCTCATCACCACAGTAACTTCATGGAAGGCCTACATATCAAGTCTAAGGCAATATAATAGTACTCATAACCAACTATACAGTTTATGCACTATCAGATGTAATTGTCCTCTTTTGTATTGGTGTGGACACATGCATGTCATAAGGCAATGTATTCATCACCAAGCTAAGTCTTTTAGCTTAGGTATGCAAAATAAAAGAATGACTAGCACCCTAATTAAACATTGCAATCACTAGGAAGTTGTTAAAAATGATCGTTTCTTGGATCATTTTCGGAGACTTTCAGGCTTCTTCCCTTGTGATGACAAATACTCGTCCTTGAGTACGTGACCTTGCTTCTCTATATTTTGTGGGCATTCTCTCGAGAAGTGTCTAGTCTTACTATAACTGCAGCAGACATTTTGTCTAGCCATACATGATCTATCACTCTGACTCTTGCCACAGGTTGGCATTTCTTGCCATTTGAGGGCTTGCCTCCCTTCTTACTCTTTCGGTTGTCCCATGGCCTCTTCCTCTTCCTATTCATATCAGAAGAGGTGCCACCTTGATCTCCCTTTTTTAACTTGGGAGTAGGCTCAATCATCAAATGATGGTTCAAGCCATTCTTTGTAATTCGGCAGGCCTCAACTGCCATGTCGAAGTACTTGAACTGCTGGGGAGCAATCATCTCCCTTAAGGACTGCCTTAGTCCTCTGACCATCTTTTTGGTCATCTACCTTTCATCATCTCGGTAATGCTAGTAACTGAAATAGTGAGAAGAGCGTCTAAACTTAGCTAAGTAATCATCAAATGACTTGTTATTCCTTTACTTCAAGGTTAGGAATTCTGCTTCCTGTTCGTCCCTGACTGACCTTGAAAAACATTTCTGATGGACTTGCTCTAGGAACACTTCTCATGTCGCTCTTGTGTTCTGAGCATCCAGAAGAATCTTGATATTCTTCCACTAATGATCAGCATCCTTTTCTTGCTGGTAAATAGCTATTTGGGCTTTCTGCTTAGTCGAACTGTCCAGAACTTTGAATATCGTGATCCAGTTCTTTGTTGTTTGGATGTCAATCACTCCATCAAAGGATGGTGGATTGTGCTTGCAAAAGCATATCATCCACTGCTGGATGCTGTCGGGGTCTACTGCTGGTACTGCTGATCTAGGCAATTGTTCCGTCACTTGCACTGCTGAGGTTTCTTCCTCTGGCTGCCTCCTGTTGAGGTTAGCCACTGCCACTGCTACTACTACTACTATTACAGTGTCTTTATCTTGTTCCTGGCTAGCTTGTGCCGCCCTCAACCCTCCAATAGCCTTTTATTGCTAGTCTAAGCGATCCAAAATTAATCGTAGCAGATCAGGAGGGACCTTTATGTCGTGTCTTGAGGGTTTCTCCGGCAAAGAGTTTCATCGGTTTTAACTAATACACTAACTAAACGAATAGCATATCCAAGGAACAAGAAATAAACATGTTTGGATATCAATTAGCAACACATGCATTCATGATACATCATTCAAGTATCAGTCATAAGTCTCAGCAATATAGTTCAACATACATAGCCATCTTACAAATGTACATAGCCATTAAACATGCCAGACTAACCTACTACGGTTAGCTGTAACGATACAAGTCCTACATCAATTTTACGACGATATGACTATCTAAAAATAGTGAATCTTAATGAAGTCTTCAAGGTGCTGGATGTAATCCTCAACATCTAAATCCACTATCTGATTCAGGTGACAGAACTGATATACCCAGAAGGGTAAATTTGGAAGCATGTCTGTCATCGTAAAAATCCAGTCCTTGGTGTCTAGATAAGGGTTACCCAGTCCATGAGTCTGATATAACACCTTTACTCCCTGAAGGTATTTTAGGTAAATGTTCAGGTCTTGCTCATCCTCATCTTTCCTGATATGCCGACCCAAGAATTCCAACTTCTCTCTCAACTGATCCTGACTATGGATCTTAGGCTCAGTCGGAACAGGGATAGGTACTCTAGGTGTCAGGGGTATCCCTGGCTTGGTACTAGGTTCGGGGATATCACTTGGGGTAACAAGCTGTCTGCAAGACTGAATGTCACAACTAAGGTCCATTGGTTCCTGATACATATCAATTGTGGGATCCACAGGGTTACTAGGTCTAGGAAGGTTTATTAAATGCTCAACAGTAACCCGTAAAAGATTAGCCCCATACTCTTGATAATTGTTGGACTCCTTTGTTGAGTATCCTGGGCTAGCAGTCCCCATAGCCGATCCTACTGGATTCTCTTTCATAAGATCAGTCATATTAATATCCCAGTCATTGACTGACTTCTCAGATCTTGCATCCCAGTCCATTGTGTTCTCCATCACAACTCCTACAACAATATGTCAACTTTCCTTAACTAACCCCGATATCTATCACATGAACTCAAGCAGAGCGTTCTACCTATGCCAGAACCTCCGCTCTGATACCAAAAATATCACACCTTACTATCGGATCCACTTAGGGTTTAATTAAAACTATTTTGGACCATATTGGATGGTCTTGGGCACAAAATTCATGAAAAACGCTGATTTTTGGATTTTTACTGTTCATTGGGTAAAAATCCAGTTTTCTGGTCTAACTTAAAAAATTCATAACTTATTCCAAAAAATCTGAAATGGAGTGATTCAAAATTCTATAAAAACCTATTTGAATCCTCTTTCAAGTAAAAATAAGCTTATAAACCAATTCCATTTGAAAAAGTGTCATGTTTTTGTGAAATTCACCTCTATCCATTTGGCAAAAATCCTTTTTCCAGATTCTAAATCTTAACTTTGAAAAATCATTAAAAATCATATACTTGTCCATTTTTAATGTGTTAGATATCAAATTGAAGCTCATGATGTGAAATTTAAGCATGCCAAATTTAGCGTGGAAATTAGTTCGGTAACTAAATAAAACGTGGCTCTAAACTAACATCCTACTTAGGGGTTACAGCACCAACCATTGATAATTATACATAACCAAATGTCCACAAATTTTTATGGTGTAACACCATAATTTAGCCTCCAATTTGTAGCTTTCTCTTGAGAGTTTCAGGCCCTAAAATGTTACATTATATTTGGGGGATGAGATTTTTGAAAATCCCAGTAGCAAGATCAATCAACCAAAACATTAACATGCATCAATTACAAGCATTCCAACCTTTTGCTATTAATAGGGAACTACTTTACCTCATACAAGCATTCCAACCTTTTGCTATTAATAGGAAACTATGATTTTCAACCATACAACTCAAGCAAACAAGGTGGAGAACAACTTAAGAACAAAGACTAACCTTGAAGCTTGGTTGGTTGATCAAAGTTGATGGTTTTCCCTTGATTTCTACTTGAAACTCTCTCTTTTCTCTCTTGCTCTCACTTTGGCCAAACCATAATCAGATTTAAGGGCAAGGAAAAGCTCATTAATGCTCACAAAATATCCCATCTACCCACATTAATGGGAAGCCAAGTGTCAAGTGCCTACTTAGTCTTGCATTTTCCCTTTTAATTAATTTAATGACAATTGAAATTAATTTCAAAAGTCAAGTTCCTCTCCATTGGTAGCTTGACACTTGGAAAGCTCTAATTACCATCTATTAAAGGCTTGACAAGTGGCGACTTGTGGGCCAAGCAAAGTGCAAGACTCCGATTAACACTTTATCGGTGCACTTTTACTCTGGGTTTAACTTCTTTTCTATAATTACAGTGCTCTGGCCTCTGTAATTATTTTTGTCAGATCCATAAATTATTCTCCTCATTTTTATCTTCCCAAATTGCCCTCTTTGTCTCAAATTTAATTTCCCAATAATTAAACAAAAAGAAAAACTATTTTTCTCCTCTTTAGTGATTTTTCCTCCTTTCAAAGGAATTGGGAAAAATCTTGGATACTTGAGGGTCTTCTTTTAATTTCATAATCTCTTATAATTCCTTGGGATATCATAGGAATTTTCTTGGGATTTTATTCTCCTTAAATCGCCCTTAAACTCCTTTGTAATTTCTCTAAGGGTAATTTGGTCATGAAATCAATTTTGTAATCCCATATAATTCTCAAGGAATATTGTCCTTATTTTTTCTTAATTTTTTGAGGCTTGGAAATATTTTTCCATAATTGTTCTTGACCAATTTTTCTTAATTAGTCAAACTTTCTATAATTGGCTTGGAAAATTATAATAATTATTTTCAACCAAAATTCTTCTATTTCTCCTTGTCATTTTTTACCCTTAATTATTTAGGAATATTCCTATTCCCTAAATGCCATATTACTGGATATGACATAGGAACTCTCTGCACTTGTATCAAACTTGGTTTATTATTGTGAATCTGGTGTTTAGACTATTTTATTGTATTTGGATTGAATGATGTTAATGTTGATTAATCTATGTAATATTTCAGTTTGAATCCTTGTGTTCAGTTTGATTTTCATTGATTATTGTAATTAATCTGCGTGCTTGGTGTCACACCTTCATTTTTAAACCCCATTATACGTCCTTTAGAACTATTTGGAATCATTACACGATGCTCAAAGTAGGTAAAAACCAAGATTTAAAATTTTGATTTCGGTTACTATTCATGTAACCCTTAAAAATCAGGTCAACTTTGAAAAATCATAACTAAATGTGGAAAAATCGGAACAGAGTGGTTCCAAGTCTCACGCGAAGCTTATGAAATGTTCTACGTAGGAAAAATGTTCACAGGTATCAATTTCTCACAGATCAATGCTAGTTTTCATGCAATTATGTACTGTTCATTTGGAAAATTCTGAAATTCCCAGTATTTTTATCTAACTTCGAAAGGGCATAACTCTTTCTACAAAATTCCAAATTTAATGATCTACCACTTGATTTAAAGCTAAAAATTTGATCTATTAGTTTGCCAAATTTCAAATCCAGATTCGAACACTTGCTATTTATTTCGTATGCACCAAGTTTGGTCCTTTTTAGTCAAATGTTATCCCCTAATTACCTTTGTAATGACTCTTTCATAACCTTTTACCCATCCTTAATTATTTGAGGCTTAATACAAGCTTGAACATACATTCTACTAGGCTTTCACATGTTTAAACATAGACATACATGCTTGTCTCTCCTTAGGAGCTATTATCCAACAAACACTTCCAAAGTCATAATATTACATAACAAGTTCCAAAAATTTACACCAGGGTACATTAATTGTTCATTAGGTCTCTGGGACAATTTCTTTGCCTTTGCCCTTGCTTGAAATCCCTCCTAAGTGGTGTTAAACATAAGAGTGAGATTTCAAAGAAATCCCAGTAGCACAGAATCACAATTATCATGCGTTCCTGCAAACACTACGTGCAATGCTTTTGTGCAGATATCTTGTTCATATGTTCATGCTTTTATGCCATGGAAAGTAAGCTATCATACACATATTCAATGGACATAATGCTAAGGCAACATAATTCAAACATTGCAATCAACATTTGCAATAAAGCTTAGTCACATCATGGCATACATTGCACACATTCACATTAACACATCAATGTAAGCAAGAAAACAATCAAAGTATAATTCAATGCTACCTTTTGGTACTTGGTCCTTGATTTCCTTTAAGTTCAAGATATTTTCTTGAGGATTTGGCAAGGTACCTATCAAACCAACACCAATGCCAATCATTCAACAATTATTCAAACACATTCCCTATTACTTAAACATTAAACCCTTCTTTCTTGGGATTTTTGGCCTAATTGTTTTCCTTTTGATTCAAGAAACCTCCTTGGCCATTCTTACATGGTTTTTCATGTAGAATTCAAATATCAAATCAAATTTTACAAAATCAAATCCCTTCCTTAAGTTCTGGTCAAAACAGAAACGAATTTTCTAAGGAAAAATGTCAAAATTTCCAACTTTGATTTTTAATGCTTCCAAATTCAATTCCTCCATATAACCCTACACAAAAATGCCCAAGGAGTTCAATGGAAGCATCAAAACCATCAAAATCCAATCATAATTCCATATATTCAAGATGGCTGAACACTTCCTCTTAGGTTCATAAATTTTTATATTTGATTCCAATGAATTTGAACACACTTCCTTAGCATAATCCTACATACCATCACATTTTAAATCCATTGGGACCATTAAAACTTATTGAAACAATTCCTACCCTTGAGTTCTTGAGTTGGCTGAACTGAAAAGTCATAGTTCATAGGGTAATTTCTTCCATAACCCATTCAAAACTACACCAAACATCAACAACACAACTCATACTCAATTTCCTATCCTTTCCTAGCACTTCCAGCACAACAGAAATGAAACAGCACTTCCCCCTCAAATTAAGTCACGGTTTGACCATGAAAAAAGCATCAAATTAAAGCCTAAACATATGTCAAGGAGTCTTGGATTAAAGCTTGATGATTAACCTTGGATTGGAGGTGATTTGAGGAGTGTTTGGAAGCCAAGAAGAAAATTGTGCAGAACCTCCCCTCTATTGTCCCAATTCTGTCCGAATTTTGAGTGCCTTGTAGGGGTATTTATAGAGCTCATTTGCTGCCCAAAAACCTGCCCTTGGGCAGCTATTTCTGCCCCAAAATAAGTGCAAAGGTCGGCCAAAATGAAGAACAAATCCTAGCCACACATGCTTTGACTCACTTTCCAAGAGAGTTGATCCAATGGTTGAAAATTTGCCCAGCACACAAGCCAGCTGTTCTGATCATAGTGAGCATGAATTTGGGCCTTGTTGGATGCTAACTAAATTTTAAAAACTGGTTAGGAAGTAATGGAATTAGTTAGGGTAATTTAAAAATTCATTCGGTCACATAATACCCGATTTCTTGCCCTCTACTAGGAAAAATAGCTACGGGCTTCAAAAATTCCATTTCCTTTCATGATAATTCCCTATTTATTCCAAGAGTGTGATCTGGAGGTTTTGGGAATTTTTCAAGACCTATAGATATTTATTTCACATTTTCTCCGAAATTGGGTCCTTACCGATAGGAATTCGGAAATAAATTCCCCATAAATTATTTCCTGTATTTCCAATACTTGGAAACAATTTTATAAATTCATATATATTCCTAGGGAGTGTATCCATATTTTTCCTTGGATTTTTGGAGTCCTTAGGTAATTAAAATAATTTTATCACTTTAATTTCCCTTTATTTTTCCCTATTTTCCCAAAATAATTAATTTTTTGGGAATTTTCACCAAAATTTATTTTGGGCTATTCTCACTCCCAAAACATCATGTGTGACTCAAAAACCTCTAATTCCATTTTTTTCTATTTTTAAGTAATTTTTGGAAACTTTTTCCAAAATTACCGTTTTGCCCCTAGGGACCCGATAAAGTCGGTTTTGTCCCATTTTGGGTTTTCATGCTTTACTCATACCTTATGCTTATCAATCATATCTCATTTCGTACACTCCCATTACTAGGGTTCTAAATTTTGGATGTTACAAGTACAGTCAATGGAATGGGAAATGAACAAAAGAAAATGCTCAAGTTATAAACTATTTCACTCTACTCACTAAGTTGGGGTAATTCTCTCTCAAATCCACTTAATCAACACTTTACCATAAGCTTGTTAAAATCCTACCTCTCCACTTTTAATGCGTGAATGCAATAATCAAGAGGACTTTTAAGGTTACAATGATCGAAAGGGCTAATTGGAAAGAAATAAGGTGAAAAGATATGAAATGATAAAGCACCAAGCATTTTCAAAAAGGATTTCCAGCAAACATTTACTCTATTTCTCTTTAAGCACAACTTTGCTCTTCAAACCACTAATGAACTGCCTTATTTCAAAATTTTATTCTTTTGGTACCATTTATTTGATCTTTCTTTCTTTGGCTTTTCTCAAACCTTTTCTTCTATTTGTTTGCCTTTTTCTATTTCTCTGTTCCCTTTTTTTTTATATTTTTTTATATGGCAATTCTAAACCCAAGAAGACAAACTTTAACACATCATGAATGTAATAGTAAAAATGTTGGAAACTTCAATGTATATTGTCACACCTTACTATCAGATCCACCTAGGGTTTCACTAAAACCAACTTAGACCACCTTGGATGGTCTTGGGCTCAAAATTCCATGAAAAACGCTGATTTTCAGATTTTAACTGTTCATCGAGCAAAAAAATCCAATTTTCTAGCCTAACTTCAAAAATTCATAACTTAATCTAGAAAAATCAAAATAGAGTGGTTCAAAATTCTATAAAAAGATCTTTGCATGCTCTTTCAAGAAAAAATAATCTTATGAATCAATTCTATTTGAAAAAGTGTCATAGTTTTGTGAAAGTCACCTTTGTCTATTTGGTAAAAATCCTTTTTCTCCAGATTCTGAACCTTAATTTTGAAAAATCATTAAAAATTATGTAGTTGGCCATTTTTAACGTGCTTCCTATCAATTTTAACCTCATGACATGAACTTTAAGTATACCAAATTTCGTGTAGAAATTCATTTGGTAACTTAATAAACATGAATCTAAACTGGCATCCTGCTTGAGGATTACAACTCCAACCATACATGCTTATACATAACCAAATATAAATATTTCATCATGGTTCATCACTATATTTATCCTTGGATTTGCAGGTTTACTTTTGATGATTCAGTCCCTAAAATGTTAAGTTACATGTGGGGGATGAGATTTCAATGAAATCCCAGTAGCAAGATCAATCAACCAAAACATTATATGCATCAATTACAAGCATTCCAACCTTTTGCTATTAATAGGGAACTACTTTACCTCATACAAGTAGCACTCTAACATGCAATAGCCAAGGTACATAAAGCAAGGAGTATAGCTACACAATCATCATCATCATCTTCATCTAGTTCAACCACATAATAGCACATGAAATTGCATAGCAATCAATACAACACTCAAATTAAGGTTAATTAAATCTTACTATCTTGATCCAATGCTCTTTGATTTTCTTGTTCTTCTTTCTTGCTTCCATAAATGCCAAACCCTAACATGGAAATCCATAAAAGGGGTAGCAAGAATCATTAACCATTCCTCATAAAATCAATAGCACAACTCAAGTAACTCCTAAGCCCCTTAAAGCCTTCATCTTTGTTCTTGAATATTTAGAGTTGGTTTTCATAAACCCTAAAAATTCCCTCTTAACTCAATCCTACATGATTTTTCATGTAGATTCTAAATATCTACTTGGATTTAGCAAAAGAAAATTCTCTCTTTTAGTTTCAGCTTGGCCGAACCACTATGGTTCACTTTCCAAAAATTACAACTTTGATTCTATGGCTTCTAACTTTTGTTCTTTAGGTTTACCCTACACAATTTTTCATTTTGAACACAATGGAAGCCTTAAAAATTTGAAAAATACATCCTAGGGTTCAGATCTTGCTTTGGCTGGAATAGATCTCAAGCAAGATAGCAAAGAAAACACTTCAAAATCAACCTACAAACTCTTATAACCACTAGGATCTAACATGCTTTGAAGTGTTCTAGCAAGATCTAACAACCAAACTCCCTCCCCTACACAGGAAGCATTTTTGCCAGTACTCAAAGAGGAAGAGAACCAAAAATTTCAACCATACAACTCAAGCAAACAAGACAAGGAACAACTTAGAACCAAAAACTTACCTTGGATCTCACTTGTATGCTTAAAGTTGATGCCTTTCTCTTGGTTCTCCTTTGAACTCTCTCTTTTTCCCTCTCTTCATGCCTTGCATGAAATATGGATCAGATTTAGGGGGAGGAGAAGCTCATTCAATGCACCAAAATATCCCACCAACCATCATTAATGAGGAGCCAAGTGTCAAGTGCCTAATTAGTCTTAAACCTCTCTCTTAATTAACTTAAATCATAATGTAATTAAATTTCAAAGTCAAGATCCTCTCCATTGGTGGCTTGACACTTGGAAAGCTTTAATTACCATCCATTATAGGCTTGACACATGGCTAAGTGTGAACCATTTGAATTGCAAGACTCTAGTCTTGCTTTATCAGTGCACTTTTACTTCGGGTTTAACTTCTTTTCTATAATTACAGTGCTCTGGCCCCTGTAATTATTTTCTATCAGATCCATAAATTATTGTCCTCATTTTTATCTTTCCAAATTGCTCTCTTCATCTCAAATTAAATTTTCCAATAATTAAATAAAATGGAAAACTAATTTCCTTCTCTTTAGTGATTTTCCACTTTTCAAAAGAATTGGGAAAAATCCTAGATACTTGAGGGCCTTCTTTTAATTTCATAATCTCTTATAATTTCTTGGGATATCATAAGAATTTTCTTGGAATTTTATTCTTCTTAAATATATTTATTTGGAATTTCCAAATAAAGACCTTAAATTAGCTTAAATTGCCCTTAAATTCCTCTGTAATCTCTCTAGGGGTAGTTTGGTCATAAAATCAATTTTATAATCCCATATAATTCTCAAGAAACATTGTCCTTATTTTTCCTTAATTATCTAAGACTCAGAATTATTTTTCTATAATTATTCTTGACCAATTTTCCTTAATTAGTCAAACTTTTCATAATTGGCTTGGAAAATTATAATAATTATTTTTCACCAAAATTCTTCTATTTCTCCTTGTCATTTTTGGCCTTTAAATATTTAGGAATATTTTTATTCCTAATTGCCATATTACTGGATGTAACACTTCCCAGGGTAATCCTTCCTTGGGTTACTCTTGCCTGAAACACTTAACTAAACAGTACTGACTGGAAACTGAGGCACTGATTCTGATAGGCTCAACCCTGGTACTTTGCTGTCTTAGACCCCTTTCTTGATCTATCTTTAGTCGGGTTTTTTTAGCTTACATTCTTGTCTTTCGCATCATCTTAAGGATTTATCTGTCAATACTTAGTTTGTCTCTGTATCACATAGGTTCTTCCTGTATCTAGGACTAGCCTGAATGTCTCTTTTTCAGGTCTTATGGCTCTAACTCCTCTAACTTTGGCTTTCCTCTGTTAATAGGAAGGAAATTGAATCCAGCCTAATTAATGATAAGGTTTACTGGAAGGAAGTCGTGGGTACTCTCTCGATATCGGTTTACAACCGCAGGAGGTTTCCATACCCTCAACTCATCCCTGGTCCTTGTTTTCCTAAAGTAGTGCCATACTCTTAAGATCTCTGGGAGACTTTTGACCATAGGACTAAGTATAGTCACCTCCTCTCAGCTGGTCACCTAACTGATAATTCTCCAAAACTGTTCCAAGAACCAATACCATTCTCTTAGACTTCATGTCAATTCCCTAGGCTACCTATTTGTCTCTTTGGGTGCCTAAGCCAATTTGTCTTAGAAGTTCTCTTATTCCTCCAGTTGCTCTTATCATCTCTCACTATTTTAGAACATTATAAACAGAGGACTTATGCAACTTCTCTTTCCTCTACTTTACCTTTTCAGTAGGAGCATACTCTAACATGCATAATGCTTGGCATTTCAAATGCAAGGAGTGCAAGCTCTTACTGGTTGTTATGTCTGTAGTGTGCCAACCAGACATCTTATCCCTAAAAAGGGAGCCTCTCTTTCTGTTCACAGTTGCTTTTGGAAGTCATAGGAAGAGGACTTTGAGATTCTTGTTCTTTCTACTTGCTCTAGTACTCTGCTAAGCTCAGATACATCTAAGTCTAGCTTCGTTCTTGGCTAGTCATACTTCCATTGGGTAAGGTCAACTCCACTTGCCTTGTCTCGACTGCTTCCCTTTCTTGCTCGAATAGGGTATCTTGCTCCATCTTAAGCAACGTAAATTTTAATCTGGAGGACCAATTCCTACCCTCTCTAGGAAAACTCCTAGCCAAGACCTTATCCCTGAAAAGGGGTGCCTCTCAACCTAAACCTCAAGCAATTAAGTATCTCTTAACATTAAGAGGAACATGCCATCCTTTAAGCTAGTTCCCTGCATAGCTATTTGTCTTGTCCTCTTCTTCTTGATCCTTAAGACATTTCACTAGGGCTCTGCATCCTAACTTCACTATCTTAAAGTTCCTATTCATCTATTCTAGGACTTGAGATAGCTACTCTATCATGGTGCCCTAGCCCTAACGAGGCTATAAGAGTTTATCTAGCTTAGGTTGCCACTTACACATTCTTAGTGGTGTATAGACTCAACCCTTAACTGTCTTATTTAACTCCTTATCATTACTTTTCTTTTTGAGGGGGAATCTGGTAACTCTAAATAGTGGCTACTGCTCTCTTCCTGACTTCTATTTATCTTACTCTCTGTGACCTTTAAAAGTCGTTATGTCTCATTGAGGTACCACCTCAACATCTGAGAATTATTGTGTTCATCCGTCATGACCAGAATCCTTGTTTGCAACGATAGAAGTTACCACCTCCTTTGGTAATTAATTTGTATTCGTCCATCGCCACTAATCCTCTTGGTTTATCATAATGAAACACACTTTTCTCTTAACCTTTGCTAGTCTCACGTAGCTTCATTTATCATACTATTGCATGTCTGGGCTTCCGTTACGAAGTTTAACTTAACTTCCGGATTTAACTCCATTTCTCTTGAGGGTAGGATCAAGGTCTTGCCCTTGCCATTATGAGAAGACAACCAATTAAATCCCATCACCATATCAACTTCATGGAAGGCCTACATATCAAGTCTAAGGCAATATAATAGTGCTTATAACCAACTATACAGTTTAAGCACACATCAGATGCAATTATCCTATTATGTGTTGGTGTGGACACATGTATATCATAAGGCAACGTGTTTATAACCAAGCTGAGTCCTTTAAAACAATCATATGAGAGAAGAAAATGATTAGCACCCTAATTAAACATTACAATCACTGGGGATTTGTTAAGAATGATTGTTCCTTGGATCATTTTTGGAGACTTCCAGGCTTCTTCCCCTGTGATGACAAATACTCATCCTTGGGTGCGTGACCTTGCCTTTTTTGTACTCTGCGGACATTCTTTTAAGAAGTGTCCAAGTTTACCGCAAGTATAGCAAACATTCTGTCTAGCCATATATGGTCTGTCACCATGATTCTTATCGCAGGTTGGCATTCCTTACCATTTGAGGGCTTGCCTCCCTTTTTACTCTTTTGGTTGTCCCATAGCCTCTTCCTCTTCCCTTTTACATCAGAAGAGGTGCCACCCTGATCTCCCTTCTCTAACTTGGGAGTAGGCTCAATCATGAAATGATGGTTTAAGCTGTTCTCCATAATTCGGCAGGCCTCAACTGCCTTGTTGAAGTACTCAAACTACTGGGAAGCAATCATCTCCCTTAAGGACTGCTTTAGTCCTCTGACTATCTTTTTGGTCATCTACCTTTTATCAACTCAGTAACACAGGTAACTGAAGTAGTGGGAAAGACATCTAAACTTAGCTAAGTACTCATCAAATGACTCGTTATCCCTCTGCTTCAGGGTTAGGAATTCTGCTTCCTTTTCGTCCCTGACTGACTGTAGAAGTACTTTTCGTAAAACTGCTCCAGGAATACTTCCCATGTCACTCTCGTGTTCCGAGCATACAGAAGAATCTTGGTATTCCTCCACTAATGATCGGTATCCTTTTCTAGCTGGTAAATAGCTATTTGGGCTTTTTGCTTAGTTAGACAGTCCAGAACTTTGAAAATCTTTTCCAAGTGGTTAATCCAATACTCTACTACTTGGACGTCAACCACTCCATCGAAGGATTGCAGACTATGCTTGTAAAAGTAAGTCATCTATTGCTGGATGCTGTCAAGGTCTATTGTTGGCATTGCCGATCTGGTAAATGCTCTGTTACTTGTGCTGCTAAGCTTTCTTCCTTTGGCTGTCTCCTGTCAAGGTTTGCCACTGCCACTGCTACCGCTGCTACCATTACAACGTCTCTTTCTTGTTCCTGGCTAGCTTGTGCTGCCCTCATCCCTTCAATAGCCTTTTATTGCGATTCTAAGCGTTCTAAAATTAATCGTATTGGATCAGGATAGACCCTTATGTCGTGTCCTAAGGGTCTCTCCGGTAAAGCATTTCATCGGTTCTAACCAATATGCTAACTTAACGGATAACATAATAGAGGAACAAGAAATAAACAACATACTTGGATTTTATTTAACAACATATGCATTCATAATACATCATTTAAGTATCAGTCCTCAGTCACAGTAATATAGTTTAGCATACATGGCTATCTTAGGAACATACATAGTAATCAAGCATGCCAGACTAACCTACTCAGGTTAGCTGTATCAAAACAAGTCCTACCTCAGTTTTATGAGGATCTGACTATCTAAAAATAGTGAATCTTAACAATGTTTTCAAGGTACTGGATGTAATCCTCAACACCCAAATCCACTATCTGATTCAGGCGACAGAACTCATATACCCAGAAGGGTAAATATAGAAGCATGTCCGTCATTGTAAAGATCCAGTCCTTGGTGTCTAGATAAGGGTTACCCAGTCTATGAGTCTGATATAACACCTTTACTCCCTAAAGGTATTTTAGGTAAATGTTTGGGTCTTGTTGATCCTCATCTTTCCTGATATGTCGACCTAAGAATTCCAACTTCTCTCTCAGCTAATTCTGACTACAGATCTTAGGCTCAGTCAAAATAGGGATAGGTAATGTGGTTGTCGGGGTATCCTTGGCTTGGTACTAGGTCCGAGGATGTTGCTTGGGTGCATACTTGGGGTAACAAGCTATCTGTGAGACTGAATGTCAAAACTAAGGTCCACTGGTTCTTGATACAAATCAGTTGTGGGATCTACCGGGTCACTGGGTATGGGAAGGTTCATTACATCCTTAACAGTAACCCCTAAAAGGTTAGCCCCATGCTCTGGATAATTGTTGGACTCCTTTGCTGAGTATCCTGGGCTAGCAGTCCCCATAGTCCATCCCACCAGATCTGCTTTGGTGAGATCGATCATGTTAACATCCTAATCATTGACCGAGTTCTCAAATCTTAGTGTCCCAATCCATTGTGTTTTCCATCTCAATTCCTACAAAGGTTTGTCGGTTTCTCCTTAACTAACCTCTATATCTAACGTATAACTCAAGCAGAGCATTCTATCCTATGCCAGAACCCCCACTCTGATACCAAAAATGTCACACTTTACTATCAGATCCACTTAGGGTTTAATTAAAACCAATTTAGACCATCTTGGATGGTCTTGGGCTCAAAATTCCATGAAAAATGCTTATTTTCGGATTTTTACTGTTCATCGGGCAAAAAATCTAGTTTTCTGGCCCAACTTCAAAAATTCATAACTTGATCTAAAAAAATCAAAACGGAGTGGTTCAAAATTCTATAAAAATATCTTTGAATTCTCTTTCAAGGAAAAATAATCTTATGAACCAATTCCATTTGAAAAGATATCAAGTTTTTGTGAAAGTCAACTCTGTCTATTTGGCAAAAATCCTTTTTCTCTAGATTCTGAACCTTAATTTTGAAAAATCATCAAAAATCAAGTAGTTGGCTATTTTTAATGTACTACCTATTAATTTGAAGATCAAGATGTGAAATTTAAGCATACCAAATTTTGTGCAGAAATTCGTTCGGTAACTTAATAAAACATGGCTCTAAACTGGCATCCTGCTTAGGGATTACAGCTCCAACCATACATGCTTATACATAACCAAATATAAATATTTCCTCATGGTTCATCACTATATTTATCCTTGGATTTGCAGTCCCCCTTTTGATGATTCAGTCCCTAAAATGTTAAGTTACATGTGGGGGATGAGATTTCAATGAAATCCCAGTAGCAAGATCAATCAACCAAAACATTAATATTCATCAATTACAAGCATTCCAACCTTTTGCTATTAATAGGGAACTACTTTACCTCATACATGTAGCACTCTAACATGCAATAGCCAAGGCACATAAAGTAAGGAGTATAGCTACACAATCATCATCATCATCATCATTTAGTTCAACCACATAATAGCACATGAAATTACATAGCAATCAATACAACACTCAACATTAAGGTTAATTAAATCTTACTACCTTGATCCATTGCTCTTTGATTTGATTTTCTTGTTCTTCTTTCTTGCTTCCACAAATGCCAAACCCTAACGTGGCAATCCATAAAAAGGGCAATAAGAATCATCAACCATTCCACATAAAAATCAACAACATAACTCAAGTAACTCCTAAACCCCTTAAAGCTTCCATCTTTGTTCTTGAATTTTTAGAGTTGGTTTTCATAAACCCTAAAAATTCCCTCTTAACTCATTCCTACATGATTTTTCATGTAGATTCCAAATATCTACTTGGATTTAGCAAAATAAAATTCCTTCTTTTAGTTTTGAACTGACCGAACCATTAGGGTTCATTATCCAAAAATTTCAACTTTGATTCTATGGCTTCCAACACTTGTTCTTTAGGTTTATCCTACACCATTTTCCATTCTGAACACAATGAAAGCCTCAAAAATTTGAAAAAAAATTCCTAAGGTTCAGTTTTGGTCTTGGCTGAACCAAACCCCTTGGAGTTCAACCATGAAAAACCTTTCAAAACAACACCAAACCACTTGAAACCACCTTGATTCATAGTATCCTAACTATGTTTAACAACAAAAGCTCCTTCCCTACACTATACCCATTTCGGCCAGCAACAAGAAGGGACAAGAAGTGATTTTTCTAGCCATACAACTCAAGAAAACAAAGCAAGGAACATCTTAGAATAACTTACCAAGCTTGAATCTTAGTTGGAAGATCAAATATGCTTGCTTTTGCTTGATCCCTTCACAAAATCACTCTTGCTCTCTCTCTTTTTCCTCTAGGCCGAAATGAAATCTGATTATGGGGGAGAGGAGTATGTTGATTAAGGCCAAAAATATCTCACCAACCAACATTAATGCTATGCCATGTGTCAAATGCTTACTTAGTCTTAATTCTCTCTCTTGATTAACTTAATGCCAAATGAAATTAATTTCAAAAGTCAAGATCTTCTCCATTGGTGGCTTGACACTTGGAAAGTTTTAATTACCATCCATTAGAGGCTTGACAAGTGGCAACTTGTGGGTCAAGTAAAGTGCAAGACTCTAGTCTTCACTTTATCGGTGCACTTTTACTCCGGGTTTAACTTCTTTTCTATAATTACAGTACTCTAGCTACTGTAATTATTTTTTATCAGATTCATAAATTATTCTTCTCATTTTTATCTTTCCAAATTGCCCTCTTTGTCTCAAATTTTATTTCCCAAAAATTAAGTAAAAAGGAAAACTAATTTCCTTCTCTTTAGTGATTTTTCCTCTTTTCAAAGGAACTGGGAAAAATCTTAGATACTTGAGAGTCTTTTTTTAATTCCATAATCTCTTATAATTCCTTGGGATATCATAGGAATTTTCTCAGGATTTTATCCTCCTTAAAAATATTTATTTAGAGTTTTCCAAATAAAGGACCTTAAACTAGCTTAAATCGCCCTTAAATTCCTTTGTAATTTCTCTAAGGGCAAATTGGTCATAAAACCAATTTTATAATCCCATATAATTCTCAAGAAACATTGTCCTTATTTTTTCTTAATTTTCTGAGGCTTGGAAATATTTTTTCATAATTATTCTTGACCAATTTTCTTTAATTAGTGAAATTTCCATAATTGGCTTGGAAAATCATAATAATTGTTTTCCACCAAAATTCTTCTGTTTCTCCTTGTCATTTTTAACCCTTAAATATTTAGGAATATCCCCATTCCTAAATGCCATATTACTGGATGTGACATATATAATGCATGTCTTGGCACTTAAGAAAAGGTGAAGGCTCAAATGGCTAACAATGGATGAAATTGTAAGGATTTGTGTTTAGGATGTAGGGGTTTAGAAAAGAATGCCTCTATCATGTTCATCACATTAATGCAACTAAGTCTTGATTAAGAATTCGAACAAGTTCTAGAAAGTGGAAGACATAAGTGGATGCAACTCACTATGAATGAAAATTAGGCTCAAAGAATCTTCCAACAAGGCTAAATCTTAAATGCCATGAACAAAGATTAATTGTACTCCAGATTAATCACAATACATTAACTCAATCAATATAAAAGCAAGCTTGAAGAATTGTGACCAATAAAACTGAAACAATCAACTTTGAACAAATAACAATTCTCATGAGTATCAATATAAGTTCAAAAACATTTACCAAAGTCCAAGAATACACAAATTCAAGTGTAAGTTAATTGAAGCAAAAATTTTCAAAAATTTTGACTCAAAATCTTCAAATTAAGTTCAAAAATCAATGAAAATTTTGAAAATTTTTAGAAAACCAGATTTTTCAATAAACACAGAAAAACACAACACAATTACTGAATATCAATCTCTCCCCCACACTTAAATCTTGCATTGTCCCCAATGTAAAACTCAAGTGCAGCCCTAAACAAAAGAAACCAAAACCAAAAAGGGAGGAAAAGAAAACCAAAATAAACTACTTTTGCTACTGGATATGTCCCTCCCCTACACTTATCTCACAAAACAAGCAATAATTCAAAGGATAAGAGTTAAGGAAGGAAAGGGACAACCTTGAAGATAAAACCTCTTTAGACTCTTCCAGGAGAAGTTCTCATCCCAGATGAGAAACATGCATTTCTTCTGTATACTCACTTCTCCATTATTGATCTTCCTTGGTAGTGGTGGTGTGGAGTCCTACAAGCAAGTAGAACTAACAGTAATACCACATCCAAAAATAGGAACATAAAAAGAATGAAAATAAAATAACGGTAGTTTAGAAATTAATCTCTCCAAGTAACTATCACAACCAAGAAAGTCAATAGCACTCCCATCAATAGGAGTCAAACTTTTATTTAAATTTTTGAAACAATCAAGCTCATGTAAAGTGGAAGCTGAAAAATCCAACTGACAGTTATTGGAGTACAGTACATCACTATCATTCACAAGAGGTAGTGTTTAAAAAGGGAGAAAAGAAAGAACAAAAAATATGTATGCAAATTACTATTTACAAAGTAAGATAAATAGGAGGCAAATCACAAGATAAAATTTGTTGGAAAGACTTCTTGATATTCATGATTTTATCAATTGAAACTTTAAAGCCTTTCTCAACATTATTAGAAGCTATGAACTCAATGGGATTTTTAAAATGATAATTTTCAAGGCTATGGTTAAATTCACATTTATCTACAAGTTCATCATCCAAACAATTCATATCAATATCATGCTTTATATTTGCAGCACTTTCAGTATTAGAAAGTAATGCACATACTTTACTAAAGTTATGCTTTTGCTACTCAACAAGTATATCATTTTTGTTATCAATGCAATCCATGCATATAGTGTGACCATTGCAAGAACAAGATAAAGGTTCACTCAAATCAGAATCAGTTTCACCGTCTAATCTAGCACTAGAAAGAGAAGCATGTTCTTCACACAAAGAAGTAGTGACAGTATAAGCAACATCATCAACTAAACAACTACTATTAGAAATGTTCAAGTGAGAATTTTCATTTTAAAACATATGAGGGGATTCAACTATGATTTCCTCATCCACCTCATCATCACTCACATTGTCAATAACCTCAACAGGAATAGTAGTTATAGCACAAAGGTTAATCTCCTCAAGAAGAGGAGCAATATTACCTGATGTAGGGCACAAGTCCTTGTGAGTGTGTAGATGTTCTTGTTGTATCTGGACCTCTTGTATGAGTAAATATGGATACTTTGATTCATCTTTCCTAATCTCAGACTCAAGTTGTGTCACATCTCAATTTTTAGATGCCTAGGAGCTCTGGCAGTAGTCTAAAGAAGATAGGCTACTAAGCCCTTTTTGAGTAGAAGTCTCACAGATGAGAAAGGAAGTCAAAGCAGTTTCAGGGACTAAGCTGCAAAGTAAAAGTTTTCAGGGACTGAAGTGTAATCAAAGTTAGAGGCTCTAGTAAAAGTTTTCAAGGGCTTAGAAAGAGAAAAAAACTAGAAATAAGCCAAGGGGTAGGTTAGAAACCTCAAAGGGACGGTTGAATGAAGTTAAGTCCAAGTAGGGACTAAACTGTAAATTCAGAAAGTACGGCCAACAGGAGTAAAAATAGAAAGTATACAAAAAATTCTAAGAAAATCCTAGAAAATGGAAAATAATATTCTAAGACTCTTTTATGAAGATAAATGACATAAATACCCTCAAGACAACTTAAATGGAATTTATAATGTTATGGCTGGTAAAAAGTACACTATTTGAGGTAATTATTTAAAATAGCAAGAGGCCTAAAAAATGTATGTTAAAATAAAGTTAAATTTTGAAAGATTGTACTAATTTATAAAATAGTTTTGTAACAAAAAGGCCAGTGAAATGGCTTTAATAAATTAAAAAGCTGATTATGCTGATAAAAGGGTATTTTAGTAAATGATTTTTATGTAAGGCTTAAAAGAAGTGTTGTGGCCTGAGAAAATTCATAGACACTCTCTAGAATTAAAGGAAATTTATGGAGTAGACAGAAGAATTTTCTTAGCACCAAAATGCCATAAAGAAAGTCGGAGAAACGTGGGCCAAGTAAAACAAGAAGAAACTTAGGGAACAAGTTTGATCCAATGGCTAGGATCTAATCTCCCTTCTCCTCCACCACTTTTGTGACACTTGGCACTTTCTAGAAGGATGAGGTAAGGATGATGCAACAAGATGATGCAATGATGATGTAAAAGTCAACTTAAAGTTCCAATATTACCCTTACCCTTTCTATTAGCCACCAAGGGCATTTTAGTCCATTCAAGCCAATTTTTAGCTATAAATAGACACTCCCTCCCCTCACATTTCAGCCAAGCAAGGAACTATAAGGGAGACTCTACCGCTCTTGCATTTAAAGAGAGAAAGATCTATTTCTAGTGAGAGAAAGTCCACTTAAGTTCAAGAAATCACTAAGGTAAGCTCCTAAGCTTTTTGTTAATTATTGTGGGCTGTTTATATATGATTTTGTGTAGTTTTGGATGGCCTTTTTCCATGGAGAGATGCTGCCAAACTTTCAAAAATTATGGAAGGGTTAATCAAGGGTTTAAAGCATAGATTACATACTTGAAAAGGATGGGATTTGTTTAGTTTTAAGTGAGTTTTGGAAAGAAAATCCCACCCCTATTTATGATGATTCAGTTCAGCCAAGAAGAGAGAACAGGGTTAGAGTTGGATTTGATTTAATTTGATACTTCCAATATGTTTAAATGATGAAATGGTGCAGGGAAACACCAAGAAAGGAAGCTTGGAAGTATTAAATTTGAAAATGGAAATTTGGTTTTCAAGACACCCTATTCGGCCAAAATGAGATCTATAGGGAGGGATTGGATTTTTATGAATTTAAGTGAATATTTGGATTCCTTGGGTAAAATTGTGTAGGATTAGCCAAAGAGAATAATTTTTACAAAGCTAGAACATAAATCCAAAAATTAAGAGAAAAGGGTAAGTTTAAGAAGATTAGTCTTGAACTTTATTTAATCTCCTAGTCCTAATAGATTGTATGATCAATGTAACCATGTTTAGGATATTGGAACATCCAAGAGGATGTTTAGGGATGTTGACCAAATGCCCACATGGTTGGAAAGTCAAGGGAGTCAAAGGAAAAGTAAGAGGAAAGCTTGAGGTGCAAAGTAGTGAATTTACCTATTGTCATTACTTGATGTTGTATTCTTGTGTGTTGCCGTGCACATATTATTGAATGTTATTGTGATATGTTTTAGCTACTGTAATTTCTATCCATGATGAGTAGATTATGTCTCTATGGCCATGCATCAAGAAGTTAGTGTTGAGCATGCTAATATGTCACTAATTAGCAAGAGAATAAACAAGTTGTGTGTAATGCATTAGCATCCATCTAGCATGATTAGTATGGTATTGTTTGCTACTGAGATTCTCCCAAATCTTATCCCTCCCTAACTAAGCATTTAGGTTAATCAATGATGGGCACTAATGGCATGAAAAGCAAGGAGAAGAAAGTGAAGAATTATTAACGTTAATAATTGAGATTATGTTCGATGTATAATTCTCCTACATTGTAAATTATGTTATGAATGCCATCAATACAATGTATATGCTTAGAATGTTTATGGCATGAATGAAACTATATGAATATGAATGGGAAAGATCAAGACCAAGTTTTACATCCCAAAGAAATAAAAAGAATTAAAGCAAAAGTTAGTTAAGGGATAAAATGTAGGTTCTGGAGCAGTTAGATTCAAGTTTCAGTTTAACCTATCATATGAATGAGTTAAGCTGTGAAATTTGGTATACTTATAGTACACCTCTCAAGCTTTAAAATTAGGGATAGATCACCTCAATTGGATATATACACAAGGAGATATAAATTTCCAAAATTGAGGCACAGAATCTGGAAGTTCCAGATTTTACCAAATAAGCAGTCATCTTTATCTAATAAATTGTATGAATTGGGCAAGGATAAATCCAATTGGATTTTTTTTCCTTAAAGAGCATTAACAGAGCTTTTCATATAATTTTAGAACACCTCCATACAATTTTTCTAGAATTAGTTATGACTTTTTAAAATTGGACCTGTAATCTAAAAATGTGTAGTGAACAGTAATTTATGTAAATCAGCATCCTGGTGCGTTTTTATGAGTTCAAGCCATCCAAAGTAGTCTGAAATGGCTCTAACTAGACGCTAAGGTATTATATAAGTAAGGTGTGATATTTTTGGTATCAGAGCAAAGGTTCTGGCATAGGAAGAAAGAGAACTATCTGTAAGAATTTAGAAAAGCCCAGTTCAGGTTATAGCTAGTAATGGAATAATAGCTAAGGTCCAACTAAGGTTATGGATTAGAGGTGAATACTCTAGGAAAAATAAGTATTGAGGATCTTTAAGAAGTGAAATTTGGATTCTTAGTTAGAAAGGTACAGATAAAATGATGATAAGAAATTATACGCTAAGGAAGGTAGCCACTGTGTAAAGATAAAGAGACTTCCCCTTTAGAGAAAAAGGGATAATGGCTTATAAGTCAGATAGAGGCATGAGTCCGAACCCTAGAAGAAAAGGGTCAAGTGGCAACCTAAGTTAGATAGTCTTAGTGTAGCCTTGATTTGGTGCTAAGGCAGCACAATCAAAGTAGCTATCTTCGATTCCTAAATGGATATAAAGAGCTAAAGATAGCTTTCTGCCACCAGTGATCCCTGAGAATAGGGAAAACCAAAAGTACTAATGGCCTAGAGATATGAGGCAGATCCTTCCTCAATTAGCTGAGAGGAAGTAGCTAACTTAGATTGGGATCACAGTGAGGCTAAGACATGGAAGTCCTTCAGGTAGCAAATAAGGTTACGATGAACGAAGCTAAGTAGGACTAATAGAGGTTAAGAGAAAGTATGTTTTGTCATGATGAACCAAGGGCATTAATGGTGATGAACGAATACAGAAGTGATCACCAGAGGAAGTGGTGACTTTCATTATAATGAACAAGGATTCCAATTGTGATAGAGATAGTGACTCTCGGATACTAAGATGGTATCTCGGCATGACTTGATAGACTATGAGGTCACTGAGCGTAAGATTGATAGAGATCAGAGAGAGAGTGGTAGCCACTATTTAAAAGCTATCAGATTCCCCCTCAAGAGGAAGAGTAATGATAAGGAGTTGAGCAAGATAGTTAGGGGTTGAGTCTGTACACCGCTAAAAAGGTGTAGTCGCCACCTAAGCTGGACAAACTTTTAAAACCTCATTAGAGTTGGAGCACCATGATAGAGTAACTATCTGAAATCCCGGAATAGATAAATAGGAACTTTGAGATAGTAAACTCAAGATGGATTATCCCAGCAGAATTCTTGGGGATCAAAAAGAAGAGAAAGAGATAAGAATGAGACAGATAGCTATGTGGGGAACTAGCATTATGAGGTTGGCATGTTCCCAATAATGTTAAGAGATACTCAGTCACTTGGGGTTAGGTTGAGAGGCACCCTTCACAGGGGATATGGTCTGGGCTACGAGTCTCCCTAAAGAAATTGAGAGATTTGTCCTTCGAGTCCAAGTTGACACTGCTCTAAATGGAGCAAGATACCCTGTCCAAGCAGGAAAGGGGAGCAGTCGAGGCAAGGCAAGCGGAGTTGACTTCACCCTAATAGAAGCATGACTAGCTAAGAACAAAGCTAGGGTTCAATGTCCCTGAGCTTAAAAGAGAAGGGCAAGTAGAAAGAAGAGAACCTCATAAGTCCTCTCCCTATGACCTCCAAAACCAGTTGCGAATAGGATGAGAGGCTCCCTTTTTAGGGATAAGATGTCTGGATGGCACGCTGCAGACATAGTAACCAATAAGAGCTTGTACTCCTTGCATTGGAATGCCAGGCATTATGCATGTTAGAGTATGCTCTTACTGAAAAGTGAAGTAGCAGAAAGAGAAGTTGCACAAGTCATCTCCCTGTATCATCCTAAAGCAGCTAAGAACGATCATCGATGTGCCGGGCTGTCACCTTTCGGATCGTCAAGAAAGAGAGTTGCACCAGATAAAATGCAGTATAGGATGCAACTAGTTGTTCTTCTCGAGGAGCTTGTTATTGGAAATCCTAGTCTAAATTGGGTTTCAAAAACATTGTAAAAAGGGGGGTTTTAGTTGTTTTAAAAGTGGTGCAACAAATGCAAAGTGTAGAAAATTAACTATTTTTGGCATTTTGAATGAATGAAGAAATGTTTTGGATTAAAAGGGAATTATGGTTAAATAGTCTCTTGATGATGAAAGCTCAGTTATCACTGCTCTTTAGAATCATTGGGAGTTTAGAAAATCTCTAAGTCTGAAGAAAACTCCAAGTAATCACTTGGATCCAATGTCTTAATTAATGAAAACTCACTTTAATCAAAGTTAATTAACACCTCTTAAGACACTGCCGAAAACCACTTAGAGTGTAAATGAATGAATGATGCAAATGCCCTCTAAATGTCAATTGACAGCCACAGAATACCAAGCACTCAGATTAATCAACAATTATCACTGATAATCAAACTGAACACAAGGATTCAAACTGAAATATTAAAATAGATTAATCAACATTAACATCATCCAATCCAAATACAATAGAATAGTTTAAACACAAGATTTACAATCATAAACCAAGTTTGATACAAGTGTAGAAAGTTCCTAAATCTAGAAAAATTCAACACAACATTAAACAATGATTTAGACTATATAAAGAAAACTCACCAATTAAGTCCTTGAGCTCAAGCTTTGTCTTCCATCACCAAGAGGCTAAGGGTTTAGCCTCTCATGCCTTCAAACCAATCACAATCGCTCCAGGAATGAATAGCCATAATTAAAGCTAAAAATAAGGTTGGAAAAATGGAGAAGAAGGGTGTTAGAGCGGTTTGATCGGTTTAGAAATGCAGAAAAATGATGAAGTAGAGAAAAATGGAAGTTTTGGGTGTAGAATCAATAGAGACTAGAGAGGAGATGATGGTGGCTCAACCTTGTGCAGATCTGCAGAATGGGAGAGTACTCTTTCGTGGTGGCTGCCCTCCTTAGGTATAGAAGCTCAGAAACCTATTTCAAAACACACAGCTTTACTTAACACACTCAGGTCGCAACCTTAGGATTGTAAGGTCGAGACTCAGGGGAGTCAGGTCACGACTTGAGAGGCTTATTGTCATGACCTGGGAAGACAGAGAACTTACATCTTTACTCAGATCCAAAATGTCACATCCAGCATTATGGTAATTAAAAATAAGAAATATTCTCAAATTATTGAGGATTAAAAATGATAAGGAGAAGTAGAAAAATTTTGGTGGAAAATAATTACCATAATTTTCCAAGCCAATTGTAGGAATTTGACTAATTAAGAAAAATTGGTCAAATATAATTATGGAAAAATATTTCCAAGCCTTGGAAAATTAAGGAAAAATGAGGATAATATCCCTTGAGAGTTATATGAAATTATAAAGTTGGTTTTATGACCAAATTACCCTTAGAGAAATTATAAGAGAATTTAAAGGGTGGTCTAGGCAAATTAAGGGTTTTATTTGGAAAATTCCAAATAAATATTTTAAGAGGAATAAAATTCCAAGAAATTATATGAGATTATGGAATTAAATAAAGACCCTCAAGTATCCAAGATTTTTCCAAATACTTGTGAAAAGTGAAAAAATCCCTAAAGAGAAGGAAATTAATTTTCTTTTTATTTAATTATTAGGAATTAATTTTGAGGCAAAGAGGACAATTTGGGAAGATAAAAATGAGGAGAATAAATTAAGGATCTAACAGAAAATAATTACAGAGGCCAAACTACTGTAATTATAGAAAAGAACTTAAACTTAGAGCCAAAGCATACTGATAAAGCAAGACTAGAGTCTTACAAATCAAATGGATCACATTGAGCCATGTGTCAAGCCCCTAATGGAGAGGATTTGAACTTGCCAAGTGTCACTCCTCAAATGGAGAGGATCTTGACTTTTAGTAATTAATTTCATTTGGATTTTGTTAATTATGAAAGATTAAGTAAGCACTTGACACATGGCATAGCATTAAAGGATGGTAGTTGGGATATTTTGGCTTGAAGAGAAAGCTATTCCTCCCCCTAATTCAGCTTTATTTTGTCCAAGAGGGAGAAGGAGAGAAAAAGAGTGATCTTCAAGTGTAAACAAGAGAAAGCTTGCACCTTTGACCATACTACCAAGGATTTAAGGTTAGTTCTTGGTTCTAGATGGGTTCTTGCTATGTTTTCCTTCTTTTTTTATGGTTGAAAAATCTGTTCTCCTCTCCTTTGGATGCTGACTGAACTAATTGTTTAGAGGGGTAGGAAGTTTTGTTGATGACACTTGCTAAGACACATCAAAACATGTTAATTCCTAGTGTTTGCAAGTGGCTATAGGTTGTTTTGAAGCATTTTTCTTGATTGTTTCTTTGGATGTTCTATTTGGCCAAGATGATGGCTGAACCCTAGGATGATTTTTTCAATGTTTTAAGGATTCCATGATGCTTAAAAAGGGAAATGGTGTAGGATAAACCAAAAGGAACAAGTATTGGAAGCATTAAAGCAAAGTTGAAACTTTTGGTTCAAGTACCCTAGTGGTTCGGTCAAGGGTAGCTGAAAGAAGGAGTTATATTTTCCTAGATCTAAGCACATATTTGGAATCTACATGAAAAACCATGTAGGAATAAGTCAAGAAGTGATTTTTAGGGTTAAAAGGAAACAAGTTCATAAATAGTGAACAAAGGAGGGAGCTTTAAGGAGCAAGAGTCATTTTTTATTTATGTTCTTGCTTTTTCTTGGTTGGTTAATGATTCTTGCTGCCCTTTTTGATGGATTGCATTGCTAGGGTTTGACATTTGTGAAGGAAAAGAGGAGAAAGAAAGAAACCTCAAGCTTTTGGAGCAAGGTAGCAAGTTAAACCTAGCTACTAACACTAATTTGGCATTATTGATTATTGCATGATTAATTGCTATTATGTGGTTGAACTTTCTTGATTACAATGTGGCTGCTCTTTGTACTTTCTTGCTTTGGCCTTCGCATGATTGAGTTTGTCAAATGATAAGCATGCTAATTCACTAATAGTAGTTAACATTTTAGGGCCTGAATCCATCAAGGGAAAGCTGCAAATTGAAGGTTAAATTTATGGTGTCTTGCCACAAAATTTTGTGGACCTTTTGGATATGTATATATTATACTAACAGTGTTGTAACACACTGACACTATCTCATTCACGTGACTTTTTGATTATGCTCCCGAACGTGTTTAGTCACGAAATTTGGCATGATTATAGATAATGTCCCAAGCTTCAGTTTGATATCTAACACGTTAAAAATGGTCAAGTATACAATTTTTAATGATTTTTTAAAGTTAAAGGTCAGAATCTGGAAAGAAGGGTTTTTGGCAAATGGACAGTGTTACCTTTCACAAAAACCTGAAGCTTTTTCCTAAGGAATTGGATCACAAGATTATTTTTTCTTGAAAAAGAACTTAAATATATTTAAATAAAATTTTTAACCACCTCATTTCATTTTTTTTGGAATAAGTTATGAATTTTTGAAGTTGGGCCAGAAAAACTGGATTTTTACCCGATGAACAGTAAAAATCTGAAATTTAGCATTTTTCAGATCAAAAGTGAGCCCAAGACCCTCCAATATGGTCTAAAATGGTTTTTAATGGAACCTAAGTTGATAAAATAGTAAGGTGTGACACAAAACACGTGGCTTTAGTAAAATGGCATCCAGGTTGCGACCTGGGGAGGCAAAACACTCCCAACTTGTGTCTTGGTCTTTGTAACATTTTGGCTCCATCCATGCTCATGACTCTTGGGTCCTTCTCTAATTGCCTGAAAATCACAACAAAGAGCTTTGCAAAGACCAACTAATTACAGATCAAGGCAATTAAAATTTAGAAGAGAAAAATAACCCTATTTTACCCCTTAAACAGCAAAATGCAATGCATGACTCAATGTAATAAAATGGATATAAATGCACGCATAATGAGGGTAAAATTGTTACAAAACATCAGAAAACACTTGAGAAAACCATATAAAGATTGGGTTCTATCAAACAGTAAGAGCAGCTAGAGGAGTAAGAGAACTCGTCAGGTTTATTGGCTTAGGAACCTAAAGAAGCAGATAGGTTTCCTGGAGAATTGAGTTAGGCTTAAGAGAATGATATGGGCTATTGGAACAATCTTGGGGAATGATCAGTTAAGTTACCAACTAAGTAGAGGTGACTTATTTTATTACTCAACCCTATGGTCAGAATCTCCTAAAGATCTTAATATGGCTCAAATAGATGATAGTATTCTAGGGTTATCATGGATCCTAAAGAGGCTTACGATAAAGCACAATAGCTCCCGAGGTCGCAGTAGATCGAGCCTAAGGGAAGTGGCTGAGCCATAAGAGTAAGAGTACAGTACCTTTTTGGGAAGATGAAAACCAGGTATGGGTTTAAGATATAGAAACCTCCTTCAGTGGTAGACCAGTACAGAGAGAGTACCCATGACTTCGGGTTTAAGATATAGAAACCTCCTTCAGTGGTAGACCAGTACAGAGAGAGTACCCATTATTTCCTTCCAGATAACCTTATCATTAATTAGGCTAAGCTCAATTTTCTTCCGATTGAAAGAGGAAAGTCAAAGTTAGAAAATTTAGGATGGTAAGACCTGAACAGGAGGTATTCAGGCTAACTCTAAATACAGGAAGAAGCTCTTGTGATACAGTGACAGACTATGTATTAATGGGCAAATCCCTAAGAAGAGGCTAGAGTTAGGAATGTAAGCTGGAAAGACTCGACTAAAGGCAGAACAAGAAGGGTTTAAGACAACAAAGTACCAGGGTTCAAGCCTATCAACATCAATGCCTTAGATTTCTGTCAGCACTGTTCAGTTAAGCGTGCTCGAGCAAGAGTAGCTCAAGGAAGGGTAACCCTGGGAAGTAATGTAAGAAAGTGCAAAGGCAAAAAATGATAGCCATTTTTGGTAAAAGTGCACTAAGTCCAGCAAGATGGAAGACAAAGTTAAGGTAAGCAAAGATAGTCTAAAGTTGATAAAAGGATTAAGTAAGGTCTATAAAGATAATATCAAATGTACCTTACCGGATAGCTCCAAATGAGATAGTGAAGTAAAGGAAACCAAAAGGAGATTTATTAGACCTAGCGTATCTCCCTAAGGTGCTCTAGTACACTTCATTAAGAGGAAGGATGGTAGTCTAAGATTAAGCATAGACTACCAAGAGTTGAATAAAGTGACAAGAAAGAATAAGTAGCCCTACTACGAATCGATGATCTGCTAGACCAGCTGGTTGGAGCTATGGTATCTTCTAAGGTCGATTTATGATAAGGATACTACCAGCTGAGGACAAAAGTTGAGGACATTCCGAAGACTACTTTTAGGACCCATTATGGACACTATGAGTTCTTAGTGATGCCATTGGTTAACGAATTCCCCTGCTACTTTTATAGATTATATGAACCAGACTTTTACCCGTACTTAGATTGGATGTCATGGTCTTTATCGATGACATTCTTGTGTACTCCGAATATCAAGAGGAACATGAGCAGTAGTTAAGGACTATTTTGAGTACACTAAAAGAGAAACAGCTCCATGCCAAACTTACTAAAGGTGAGTTTTGGTTAAATGAAGTTAGATTCTTAGGACACATAATTAAGAAAGAAAGTGTGGCCGTGGATCCCAGTAAAGTTGAGACAGTACTCAACTGGGAACAGCCCAAGATGCTAATAGAGATAAGAAGTTTCTTAGGGCTAGCAGGTTACTACAGGACTTTTTTGGGATTGCCCAATCACTAACCAAGCTTGCCAGGAAGAATCAGTAGTTTGTGTGGGACAGTAAGTGTAAGGCAAGCTTTCACGAGTTGAAGCAAATGGTGACCTCTACTCCAGTACTAGTGATCCTTAATTTGACACTACCGTATGTAGTGTGCACAGACATGAGTAAATAGGGATTGGGATACGTACTGGTGTAGCAAGGCAAAGTTGTCACCCATAGCTCACGACAGCTAAAGCCTCATAAGGAGAATTACCCCACATATGACCTGGAGCCAGCAACGTTTATTTATGCCTTAAAGATATAAAGGCATTATTTGCATAGGGCAACCATAAAACTGTTCTGTGATTATAAGAATCTCAAGTACCTGCAAGATCAGAAAAAGATGAATATGAGATAGAGAAGATGAATAAAGCTACTCAAGGACTATGACTACTAGATCAAGTACCATCCGGGAAAGGCCAATGGAGTACCTGATGCCTTGGGCAGGAAGGTAGTGCAGGTGACAACCCTAATGATTAAAGAGGGTGAATTGTTAAAAGATATAAAGGATTGGGGTCCTATCTATCAAATACAGATGACATCTGATGTAGCAGGAGCAGGAATGAAGGTCTTGTTGACCGATTGGATTAAAGGAGTTGAAAGAAGGGATGAGTTAGCAAGGACCCTTCAAGTTAAGGTATTAGACTAGGAAACAAGAGATTTTGAAATCTCAACTGAGGGAATATTAAAGTATAAAGAAATAATATAGGTCCCTCTAATAAATGGTCTCAGGAAGCAAATTCTAGATGAGGCATATAAGAGTAAGCATATGATTCACCTGAGAATGACTAAGATGTACCGTGACCTTAAGCAGAGGCTTTGATGGCCCGGTGTGAGACAAGATGCCACCCAATATGTGACAAGATGCCTCACATACTAGAAAATAAGGATAGAGCATCAGAAATCATTAGGATTTTTGCAAACCCAGATCTCCCTGAGTGGAAATGAGATAACATTTTTATGGCTTTTATTGTAGGATTACCTCGCACGTCGTCAGGTTACGACACAACATGGGTCATAGTTGATCAATTGACAAGTTGGCCCATTTCCTGGCAATTAAAGTTAAAGTATTTGCCAGAGAAATTAGCAAGGTTATATATTAAGGAGGTCATTAGACTTCATGGGGTACCAAAGGACATCGTGTTAGATAGACCTAAGGTTTATGTCTAGATTCTAGAAAAAGATATAAGAAGCCATGAGAGCTAAGTCGAGTCTTAGTATGGCAGATTACCATAACCGGATGGGCAAACAAAGGGAACGATCCAGAAGACATGTTGATGGCATATGTTTTGGATTTTAAAGGAAACTAGAATGAGTACCTGCCACGAGCGGAGTTTGGTCGCAGTTGTAGCCGTCATTCCAGCCTTCAAATCGTCTCGTTTGAAGTTCTGCATGGGAGAAAGTATAGATCCCTGATGTGCTGAATAAAACTTGAAGAAAGGGAAATTAAGGTCCAGATGCAATCGACTGAATCTCTGAGAAAATACAGCTAGTTAAGCAGAAGTTGCTTACGGCTCAGAGCAGACAGAAAGGTTATGCCAATAATAGGCGGAAACCATTAAAGTGAGAAAGTTGATGTCAAGGTACACAGGACTGTTTGAGATTTTAGAGTTATAAGCCCAGATTAGGATATATTCAGGCGTGCTAAATAGGGAAAAAGAAAGGGACATTCTCCTCGAGTAACCTCTCAATAATAGTCAAGCTAGAGGTCTAGCCCTAGAATTTCAAGGACAAAATTTTTAAAAGAGGGGGAGAATTGTCACATCTCAATTTTGACGCCTAGGAGCTTTGGCAGTAATTGTTGCATCAACACATGACAATCATGAGACTTCATTCCCGTTATCTTCAAATCTTGCATTGAAACAAGTTTGCTTAAATTAGAAGAATAACCTTGTGGCACCTTAATACTATTGACAAAACCACAGAAACTTCTTTTCTCTTCTTTTGATAACGTGTACACAGCTGGATGTAAATAAGCCCTCTTACCATCTCTTTCTTGTGAGTGGAGGACATTTCTTATTCTAATTTCGACTAAGTCTCATCTTGCATTGATTCCATCCTTAGTCTTTCCACTTATATGTAAAAGTGTACCCAACAAGGCTCTCACACACATTCTTCTCCTCATGCATCACATCCAGACTATGCCTCACATCAAAACTTTGCCAATATGAAATATAAAAAAAGATAGATCTTTTTTTCTATATATTCCTCTCACCGGCAGTCTTCTTCTTCTTTTTACCGAAGACCACATTAATTCCCTCCACCTGCTGGTAAACTTCTTCTCCAGTTAATGGTCTTAGAGCCATTTCATATTCTTGTGAGCCATTAAATGCCTTTTTCAATCTACGATAAGGGTGGTACTGACTAAGAAACCTTCTGTGATCAAGGTATACCGTCTTCCTGCTATGTTTAAGTTGCATATAGTGGGTGTCTTCTTCGCATATTGGGTATGCTTTATGCCCCTTAACAATCTATCCTGACAAATTTTCATATACCTGAAAGTCATTTATCATGGTGAAGATCATGGCACATAAATTGAAGGTCTCTTGTTTATATGCATTGATAAACCTTATCGCTAGGTAATCAAAGTTTTACTAGGGAAATGCAGCAAGTGAGGCACTACCTAGGTCATTCTTCTCAAGGAGCCTTAAGTTGTATTTCAATTCTTAACAATTCACTTTTAATTGTCAAATTACCCAAATGAAAGCTTGGAGTTCAGAAAAGAGAAATTGAAACAAGAAACAAATCTAATGAAAGGTAAAAGGCAAAAGAAGATTTAGATAAGAGATAGTAGTTCCCCTAGCAATTTATCCAACCTTCCTTGTTCAATCTTATAATTTGGAGTCTCTTAATGTCAATTAAATGGATAGATTCAGCTACTGCCCAAATCTCTCTTAACACATACCAGAAACAACTATTTTACTAGATTCATTGTTTTGATCTGTGAGAAGGAAAATCAATTGACAAGAAAACTTGAGAAGCAAGTTGCAATTCTCTAAAAATGACCACAACTATGAATCATGAATGTATTCAACCAAAATTCAAATGTATAGAACAACAATCTAAGTAAAACGAATTAGATTTACAAATCAACAGAGAATCTTCTATTCAACTGAATTAAAGGACACAACTCACATCTGAATGTTCGATCAGATCTAAATTCCAAGAAACATAAATCTAATCATCCAACCTTCATTCTAACCACAATTGTTCAACTGAAGCAAATGAACCTTAGAATAGAAAGTAGAAACTAGATCTGAATGACTCCCTGTTCAGCTCTATGAACTCAGGTCAGCTTCATTGCTAGAAGAACTTGGAAATTTAGCTACTCATACTCTGGATTAGGGTAGAAACAGCAAGAATTGATGAAAGATCCATGGTTGATCGGTGGAAATTGATGAATTTGGACGAAAATGGAAGAGAGAAATGAGAGAGGGCGGAGATAGCAAGAAAATCGCGTCTGGGGGGAGAATGAGGAACTGAAAATCTGGTATCCCGTTGAAGCGCGTGACTCTGCATTTAAATATGGAATTTTTTGTCATTCGCCGTGGCGCCTCTGTTAATCCGCCGCGGCGCCTGTCCTGTACGGTGCCGTTTTGATTAATGATCCTGAGCTTCATGAAAATTTCTGTCTGCCGTGGCGCCTTAGTCCATCCGCCGTGGCGCCTTTCACCGAGAGTACCATTGGAAATCTGCCGCGGCGCTTTCCCAAATCCGCCGTGGCGCCTCAGACAAAATGGCGAAAATGCTACTGAAACTCCCTGAAATTCATACCAAAGCAGGGATCAAAAGTACACACATATAAAATCATATAAAAACATGCAAAAACACCTATAAAACTTCACAATTCCTCTCACCAACTCTTATGCACAATGGAAGCTAATTATGCCCAAAGTATGCAAATATAGATGGCAAAAGCATGAGTTTAGGGCTATAAATGTATGCAAATAATGAGACTTATCAACTCCCCCACACTTAGCTTTTGCACTCCTGGGCAAATCAGGTCTAAACATAATGTGAAAGAGAAGGATGAGAGAAAGGAATAAGCAAGCCCAAAAGTTCATGTTACAACTGCAGTCAACAATGATTCTTCAACCAACATCCATCCATGGAACATTCTAATGCAAAGAAATCAAGCAATGATATGTAATTTAATCTAAGTGAATAAGATATAGAAGACCACACAAGGGAATTAGTGCATCACTCAACTCACAAGTATCAAAGGTTCTTTCACTCAATTCACTTATTCAAATGCTCTACCATATGCTTGTAATAGCTCTACCTTTCCACCACTCAAATACATAAGTATTCAAGAATCAAGAGGACTTTTGTGGCTTGTAATGTAAAGGTGAGGAAGAAATGCACAAGGATGCATATGAGGATAGAATAATATGTGAATCAATGTGTAGAACTCAATAGCATTAGTAATGTTCAATTGAGGGTCTAATTTCTTGATCTTGAACTCTAAGGCTATAAAGGTGCTTTTATTCTCACTTTCTTTTCTTTTCTTGCTTTTTCATTTCTTTTCAACTTTTCTATTCTCTTTCTCTTTTTTTTTCCTTTTACATTCGCATGTTTCTTCTTTTCTTTTTCTTTTCAGTTTTTTTTTTCACCCCAGCTCAAGTATGCACTTCCTCATATTAATCCATCAATTGAATCCATCATAATACTAGTGAATTCTAAAAGGAATTAATGAAATGAAATATGCATCCTTGTAGGAAAGAGGTTTTATAAATGAGAGTGAAATGAATGGTAAAATTCAACTAAAAAGGCTCAAATGGGCAACAAGGGATAAGTCATGTAGGGTTTAGCCATTTGGTCTAAGTAGCCAATTTGAATGAATGCCTCAATCATGTTCAAGAGTACTAATGTTGCATGTGGTCTTAATTAAGAACTAAGACAAGTTCTAGAGAGCATAAGAAATAAGTGAATGCACACATCAGAAATGAATATAAAGGCTCAAAGAATCCTTCCAACTAGGCTTTGTCTTCCATATTCATTCACTTCAGCTAAAGAACACATCATGCTTAATCTCTATGCATTAGAAAATTTCACTTCAAGATATTAATTTCCAAATCAAATCAGTCACAAATGTAACATTAGAATTCCTGAAGCAAGCTTAAACCTTCAAAAAGTTTTTGAAAACTGAGGTTTTACAAAAGACACAAAACACACAAAAGCACAACATTCACTCCCCCACACTTGAACCTTGCATTGCCCTCAATGCAAATTTGAACAAAAGATAGCAAGGAAAACTGGTAAGGAAGGAATGGAAAGAAGGAACAAAATACTCAAAAACAACTAAAAATAACCTACACTTGCTACTATTTATGTCCCCCCCACACTTGTTCAAAATTGGAGTTCAAGAATGAAAATAATCAATAATCACAGACTAAGGTATGTAAGGAAGGGGACAACCTGAGATTATGGTGGGTCAAAATTTTCCTTATATATTTTGAGCAGGTGGCCATTGACCTTGAAAGTCTTACTGCTCTTCTCATCTAGCAGCTCTATCATGCCAAACTTGTGCACTTTAGTGACCAAGTATGGTCCTTCCCATCTAGTGCTCAGCTTCCCAGGTTTAAATGTGAATCGTGCCTTGTACAGCAACACTTATCTCCAACCTTGAAAGTCTTCCTTAGAATTTGCTTGTCATGGATCATCTTTGTCTTCTCCTTGTAGAACCTGGAATTCTCATAGGCTTCAAGTCTCAACTCTTCAAGTTCCTGTAATTGCAATAATCTTTCCATACCAGCAGAATCAAAATCAAGGTTACATGCTTTTACAGCCCAAAGAGACTTATGTTCAATCTCAACCGGTAGGTGACACATCTTACCATAAACCAATCTATAAGGAGACATGCCTATTGGGGTTTTAAATGCAGTTCTATATGCCCACAAAGCATCATCTAATCTAGCACTCCAATCCTTCCTAGATGGTTTAACTATGCGTTCCAACACCTTCTTGATTTCTCTATTTGCATTTTCAGCTTGCCCATTACTTTGGGGATGATAAGGTGTGGATGTCTTATGTGTTACACCATACTTAGTGAATAACCCTTGTAGCAATTTATTACAAAAATGAGTGCCATTATCACTAACTACTGCTCTAGGAATGCCAAATCTAGAAAAAATGTTATTTTTCAGAAATTTTGAAACAGTGGCAGCATCATTCTTTTTGGTTGCTATGGCCTCTACCCATCGTGAAAGGTAATCAACTGCAAGAAGAATGTATGTAAAACCCATAGAAGGAAGAAAGGGGCCCATAAAATCAATACCCCATACTTCAAACACCTCACAGAAAAGCATTGGGTGTTGGGGTAGTTCATGTTTCTTAGTTAGGCTACCAAATCTTTGACAAATATCACAATTCTTGCAATACTCATAAGAGTCTTTAAAGAGTGATGGCCAATACAAACCAGCTTCCAATATTTTTCTTGCAGTCTTGTTAGCACTAAAATGACCTCCACAAGTTTGAGAGTGGCAAGCATGCAGGATGTCTTGAAATTCTTCATTTGGTACACATCTTCGAATGATTTGGTCGCTGCATACCTTCCAAAGGATTGGAGGATCCCAAATGTAGTGTTTAGACTCACTCTTAATCTTCTGCATCTGAAAATGAGACAACGAAGGAGGAATTAGACCAGCAACTAAAAAGTTGACAATGTGACAATACCAAGGTTCCATGAGAGACAAGGCAGAAACAGAACAATCCTTAAACTCATCACAAAAGAATCTGAACCAATTACTCCCCTTGTAGTTTCTGGTAAGCGACTTAGATGGTCAGCCACCACATTTTCTGCTCCAGGTTTGTCTTTGATGTCAATATCAAACTCTTGGATCAACAACATCCACCTTAAGAGCCTCGGTTTGGATTGTGGCTTGCTGAAAAGATACTTAACAGCAGAATGATTAGTGAAAACAGTAACCTTAGAGTTAATTAGGTAAGGTCTAAACTTGTCTAATGCAAAAACAATAGAAAAGAGCTCCTTTTCAGTAGTTGTGTAATTAGTTTGAGCCTTATCTAGAGTCTTTGAAGCATAAGCAATAACCTTGGAAGCCTTACCATCCTTTTGTCCCAAAACTGCTCCCACCGCATTGTTAGAGGCATCACAACACAATTCAAATGGTAAATTCCAATTAGGGCAAGTCAAAATAGGTGGAGAAGTCAATCTGGATTTAATCTCATCAAAAGACATTTTACACTCATCAGTGAAATCAAAGGAAGCATCTTTTTGCAGTAATTTGGACATTGGAAAAGTCACTTTACTAAAATCTTTTATAAATCTTCTATAAAATCCAGCATGGCCTAGGAAAGATCTAAGCTCCTTAAGATTTGTTGGATAGGGTAGAGATGAAATTACTTCAACTTTTGCTTTGTCTACCTCTATTCCCTTTTCAGAAATTAGGTGACCTAGAACTATTCCTTGCTGAACCATAAAGTGACATTTTTCAAAATTCAGGATAAGGTCCTTTTCAACACATTTAGATAGAGCTTTTTCCAAGTTCACTAAGCATTCATCAAAATTATTTCCATAGATGGTAAAGTCATCCATAAACACCTCAATCCCATTCTCTAGCAAATCACTAAATATGGATAGCATACACCTTTGGAATGTGCCCGGTGCATTACATAGTCCAAATGGCATTCTTCTATATGCAAATGTGCCAAAGGGACAAGTGAATGTAGTCTTCTCTTGATCTTGAGGTGCAATGGGAACCTGAAAATAGCCACTGAAACCATCAAGGAAACAATAGTGAGATTTACAAGCTAATCTTTCAAGCATTTGATCTATAAAGGGTAGGGGAAAATGATCTTTTCTTGTAGAATCATTAAGCTTCCTATAATCAATGCAAACACGCCAAGAATTCTGGATTCTAGTGGGGATTAATTCATTTTTCTCATTCCTAACCACAGTGATCCCACTTTTCTTAGGAACAACCTGAACTGGACTTACCCACTCACTATCTGAAATAGGGTATATGATACCAGCACTAAGCAGCTTTGTTACTTCCTTTTTAACAACATCAAGTATGAGTGGGTTAAGTCTTCTTTGAGGTTGTCTTATGGGTTTTGCATTTTCATTTAACAATATTCTATGAGTGCAAATTGAAGCATTAATACCAGGAATATCTGCTAGAGACCACCCAATTGCACTTTTATACCTTTTCAAAACAACAAGTAACTGAGACTCTTCAAGATCAGTCAAAGAGTTAGAAATTATCACCGGTAGTCTTTCATTCTCAGCTAAAAATGCATACTTCAATGTTGATGGCAAGGGTTTAAGCTCCAATTCAGGAGGTTGAACTACTGAGGGTATCAGTTTCTTGAGCTCCAAGGTAGTGCAATTATTTTCAGATTGCTTCAAAGCTTCAATACCAAAAACTGCAGTTGTACATTCATCCTCATGTGAGTAACGCTCCTTGATTGGTCCCTGCAACAATGCATTCAAAACATTTGTAAATCCATGTGAGAACTCAAAGTTAGATGCAGAATAATCTTGAGGAATTCCAATTTCACAAGTAAAATTAGATTGCAAAAGTGCACTCCCTATGCTGTATATTTCGGCAAATTTGGTTGGTGTCATGCTTAATCTCCTAGGGTTGGGAGCAGCTACACTTCGCATGATTCCCAAGAAGTGTTCCAGTTCTGCATAGTTAAAGAAATTAAGATCAAGTGACTTGTAAACAGGGTGGAATACAAAATGTGATAAGAATTTAAAGACAAATCCTGTTGTTCAGAAAGTTCAGCTTCATGCTCCTTGAATGGGGGTTCATCCATGAGAATTGGGCTAGCCTTGCAATCATGAGTCTTGTGCCTTTCACCTTCCCTTTCTTGTATAGGAGTTGATTCACTCTCTTGTGCTGTTGAGAAATCTACAAGCAATCTTCTTGCAAGTTGGTCATCACTTGACAGTGTGGAATTAGCATCAATGGAAGACTTAATGGATGAAACTGAAGACAACTCACTCCAAGTGGAAAGCCAGCCATCAATTTTAGAATCAATGCTAGGCACATCATCAAGGTGTGAAGAAAAAGAAGATGAAGGAGAATATATGGAGGAGAAAGAAACGAAAGAATCTTCAGTATCATCATTGCTATCATGCTCAAAAATAGATTCACACTCATTTTCAAGTGACACATCAATCATATTAAGCCCCAACAGAGAATAATCCTCATGTGGATGTTTCATCATCTCATACATGTTAAATTGAATTTCTTGACCACCAAATTCCATTTTTATAATCCCATCCTTCATGCAAATCATGGTATTGGCGGTTCTTAGAAATGGTCTACCCAAAATTAATGTGCTTTCACTTATGGCCTCATTAGTCATATCTAGCACATAAAAATCAGCAGGAAATACAAGGTCTTTTACTTGAACCAAAATGTCTTCTAAGATTCCCTTGGGATTCCTAATAGACTTATCAGCTAGTTGTACTAAGACACTTGTAGGTTTCATGATTTCAACTCCCAAAGCATAGTAAACAGAACTTGGCATACATTAATAGCAGCACCTAAATCTAGCAAAGCTTTAGAGATATGAAACTTACCAATTTGACAAGGAATGGAGAAAGCTCCTGGATCTTGGCATTTCACAGGTAATTTAGCTTTAAAAAGGGCTGAAACATTAGGGCCAACTTGCACCAATTCATTAGTTTTAAACTTTCTTTTGTTAGTGCAAATGTCTTTTAAAATTTTGCATATTCAGGCACTTTCTTCAACAAATCCAGCAAAGGATATTAATTTCTACTTTACTAAAGAAATCTAATACCTCTTTATTCTGTTTTTCTTTTGCAACCTTCTGTCCAAACATAAAAGCTCTAGGAAAAGGTAGATCTTTCAAGCTTACCTCCTTACCTTGACTTTCCGGTTTGTTGTTCCTGTGAGAATCTTCAACTCTCTCTGGCTCCATCTTTCCTTTGTCCTGGTTAGGCTCTGAAATTCTTGAAGAAGATTGCCCCAAGTCCTCTCCTAATGGTGCTTTATGGACTCCCTCATTATCCTGAATTAAGGGGCTTGCTTCAGTTGTGCAACCCTCAGTAGTTACACTTCTAAATCCGGCTTCTTTTCTTGCTTGAAGAAGTTGCTTCTCTCTTAAGCTTTCAGATTCCACACTTGGTGGTTTCTCTTTTCTGGACAGAATTCCCCTTAGTGTAATGATCTTCATCCAAGTCAGATTCTTCATCATTCTCATTGAATGTCACCTTTCTTCCACTTCTCAAACTTATGGCATTCAATGACTTGGGATTAATCACAGTATTGGAAGGCAAAGCCCCACTTGTTTTTGCTTGAAAACTGCTGAGATTATCTGAAATTTGGGTAACAAAGTTAGCCAAGTTTGAAGTCTTAGTCTCCCATTGTTCAACCCTATTCTCTATGGCGGCCATTCTTGCATCAGATATAGTGGTATGCTTATCAATTCTGTCCATTTGAGATGCCATAGCACTAAGATTAGCATTCATACTGTTCATGCTTTTCAACAAGAGGGACATGTCATCATTCCTTGAATTACCAACTTCTTGAGTAGTTTGGGAAGGAACCATAGCTTGTTTTGAATGTTGACGTTGCTGGAACTTATTCTGCATGAACCTCTCCTTGTTGTTCCTCCTCCTCCCCATCTAAAATTGGGATGATCTTTCCATCCTTCGTTATAAGTGTTGAAGAAAGGGTTCCTTTGCTGATATTGACCGGATCTTTGTTGATACATGGCTGACACTTCTTCAAATTGAGAAGGGCAAGATTCAGTCCAATGCATCATGGAACCACAGGAGTCACAAGAGGGAGCTACCAAGGCTTGAGATGTTCCCATAGCATCACATTGTTTAGTTAACAAGAGTTGCTCCATCCTAGTCATTCTCTTATCCATCTTCTCTGACAAGGCAGCAATTGAGAGTCAAAGTTAGTAGGATTTGACCTCAAAATTTCATTGACAGATTGGTTGTCCCTTGTGCTGAATTGTTGGTTGGTTGTTGTTAGCCATCTTCTCCAATAATTCCCAAGCATGTGAGGAGTTAAATCAACATGAACCATGGGTTGCAGCATCTATATTGTTGTGATGAGATAGCAAACCCTCATAGAAATACTGGACTAGATTAGACTTGCTGATTTGATGATTTGGACATTTAGAAAGCATAGCTAGAAATCTTGTCCAATCATACAATCACTCTACTCTATTTTGTTGAACTCCATAGATAGCCTTCCTCAATTTTAGATGTTCTTGATGCAGGAAAGTATTTCTCTAAAAAGGCCTTCTTTGTTCCCATGTGATGTTGTGAGTTGATTGTTGGTGACTGATTTTGCAACTTCTTTGGCATTTCCTTCTAATGTGAAGTGGAAAGCTCTCCTTAGCACATCTTCCAATGAGCACGATGGGGGCTTTAATAGAAGCAAGTTCATTGACATGCATGTTTTTGAAGATGTCTATATGATCAACACTCATCCTTAGGAGCAAGACAATCTTTAAGTATCATAATTCAATCAGTACTTCAAATGTTCATAAATCCAATCTTCACAGTTAATAAAAACCACATGATCACAGTCATACTTGAGTTAAATTCTCTAATGCTCCTATTCTCCTCATCTCTATTCAATTGAAGATTAGCATTATGGAGAACATTTTCAGCTTGCCTTTCATTTTGAGGTCTATTTGTAGCATCACCTCTCTTAGTTTGAGCATTGTTATTATTTTGATCCATCACAAAATGATTGTCTATAAACCCTCCTAAAGTAGATTTAGATTCTGAGGAAGAGCAAGTTTCAACTTGAGGAGAAGGTTCACTTACTATAGGTTGCTTACTAGACTCAGCTATTTGTTTGGTTTTCTTGATTTGCCTAAGAGTTCTATTGATTTCCCAATCAAAAGGTATAAGAACCTTATCCTGGGACATGCAACTAAAGAACAAGAGAATAGACTAATAAAATAAATGTGAAAAAGCAATTAGACAAAAGAAAGAAGTCAGAGAAAAGACAGAAAGTTAAGAGGGGATTCTGTAAATTCCCCGCAGCACTTTCTCAGATCCGCCACGGCCTCTATTACAAAGATGACTGCCGAGCTGAAATTGGACAGGCGCTGCGGCGCCTGGTGATATCCGCCGCAGCGCCTGATACTGATAAACCAGGTGGACGAATTCTGCAACAGCTTCTAACACTGTTCACACCTTCACTCCTGCAAATTGAACCCTTAACACAATGGTATTAATTTTTCAACAAGAAAAAGATCTCAAAAGCATAAAAACAACCAACCATCATTAGGTTTAATAGAAGAACAACTAAAAGGAAAAAGGTTGCTACAGTAAGGATTCAAACAATTCACAGCCTACCAAATTGTGTTAACTCCTTGACAACCTATGGAATGAATTTGGAACACAGCAATAAGGGAAACTACTAAACAATAAAGCACAAAAGTGAAAATGCAAACACAACTCAAAACACTAAAACTACTTTTTATGAAGTTTTGGGTTTTCAAATATAAAATTTTTCTTGGCACACTAGTGAATTGCTTAGAACCTCAACAAGTAAGGCTCCCCGGCAACGGTGCCACTTTGATAAACCTTGTCGCTAGGTAATCAAAGTTTTACTAGGGAAATGCAGCAAGTGAGGCACTACCTAGGTCATTCTTCTCAAGGAGCCTTAAGTTGTATTTCAATTCTTAACAATTCACTTTTAATTATCAAATTACCTAAATGAAAGCTTGGAGTTCAGAAAAGAGAAATTGAAACAAGAAACAAATCTAATGAAAGGTAAATTGCAAAGAGATTCAGATAAGAGATAGTAGTTCCCCTAGCAATTTATCCAACCTTCCTTGTTCAATCTTATAATTTAGAGTCTCTTAATGTCAATTAAATGGATAGATTCAACTACTGCCCAAATCTCTCTTAACACAGATCAGAAACAACTATCTTACTAGATTCATTGTTTTGATTTGTGAGAAGGAAAATCAATTGACAAGAAACTTGAGAAGCAAGTTGCAATTCTCTAAGAATGACCACAACTGTGAATCATCAATGTATTCAACCAAAATTCAGATTTACAGAACAACAGTCCAAGTAAAACAAATTAGATTTACAAATCAACAGAGAATCCTCTATTCAACTGAATTAAAGGACACAACTCACATCTGAATGTTCAATCAGATCTAAATTCCAAGAAACTAAATCTAATCATCCAACCTTCATTCTAACCACAATTGTTCAACTGAAGCAAATGAACCTTAGAATAGAAAGTAGAAACTAGATCTGAATGACTCCCTGTTCAGCTCTATGAACTCAAGTCAGCTTCATTGCTAGAAGAACTTGGAAATTCAGCTACTCATACTCTGGATTAGGGTAGAAACAGCAAGAATTGATGAAAGATCCATGGTTGATCGGTGGAAATTGATGAATTTGGACGAAAATGGAAGAGAGAAATGAGAGAGGGCAGAGATAGCAAGAAAATCGTGTTTGGGGGGAGAATGAGGAACTGAAATCTAGTATCCCGTTGAAGCGCGCACTCTGCATTTAAATCTAGAATTTTTCGTCAGCCACCGCGGCGCCTCTGTTAATCCGCCGCGACGCCTGTCCTGTACGGTGCCGTTTTGATTAATGATCCTGAGCTTCATGAAAACTTCCGTCTGCCATGGCGCCTTAGTCCATCCGCCGCGGTGCCTTTCACCGAGAGTACCATTGGAAATTTGCCGCGGCGCTTTCCCAAATCCGCCGTGGCGCCTCAGACATAATGGCGAAAATGCTACTGAAACTCCCTGAAATTCATACCAAAGCAGGGATTAAAAGTACACACATATAAAATCATATAAAAACATGCAAAAACACCTATAAAACCTCATAATTCCTCTCACCAACTTTTATGCACAATGGAAGCTAATTATGCCCAAAGTATGCAAATATAGATGGCAAAAGCATGAGTTTAGGGCTAGAAATGTATGCAAATAATGAGACTTATCATGCATCAAACACATCAATACCTTCCTCCCATAATTTGTTCAGATCCTCAATCAAAGGTGCCAAATACACATCGATATCATTTCCTAGCTGTTTTGGCCCCGAGATCATCAAAGATAGCATGATATACTTTCTTTTCATACATAACTAAGGAGACAAGTTGTAAATTACGAGGAGCACTGGCCAAGTACTGTGTGTGCTACTAAGATTACCATATAGGTTAATTCCGTTCGTACAAAGCCCTAGCTGAAGGTTTCTTGGCTCGTCAGCAAATTGAGGAAATTTTTTATCTATTGTTTTCTATTGAGGAGAATCTGCTAGGTGACGAAGCTTTCCATCACATATTTTCTCATCGAAATGCCATCTCAAGTTCTTTGCATCTATGGAATTAGCAAATAGACGCTTAAATCGTGGTATATTGGAGGATACCACAAAACCTTCAAAGGAGAACCTTTGGTCATCTCATTATAATCACTATCATCTGTCTTTATTTTGTATCTTAAAGTCCCACATTTAGGGTGTCACATCCAGTATTATGGTAATTAGTGATAAGAAATATTCTCAAATTATTGAGGATTAAAAATGATAAGGAAAAGTCAAAGGATGGTGGTGGAAAATAATTACAATAATTTTCCAAGCCAATTATAGTAAATTGACTAATTAAGGAAAATTGGTCAAATTTAAATAAGGAAAAATATTTTTGAGCCTTGGAAAATTAAGAAAAAATAGGGATAATATCCTTTGAGGGTTATATGAAATTATAATTTGGTTTTATGACCAAATTACCCTTAGAGAGATTATGAGAGAATTAAAGGGTGATTTGGGCTAATTAAGGGATTTTATTTGGAAAATTCCAAATAAATATATTAAGGGGAATAAAATTCCAAGAAAATTCATATGAGATCCCAAGGATTATAAGCAATTATAGAATTAAATGGAGACCTTCAAGTGTCCAATGATTTTTCAAATAATGATGAAAAGTGAAAAATCCCTAAAGAGAAGGAAATTAATTTTCCTTTTATTTAAATATTAGGAAATTAATTTTGAGACAAAGAGGGCAATTAGGGAAGATAAAAATGAGGAGAATAAATTAAGATCTGACAGAAAATAATTACAGAGGCTAAGCTACTGTAATTATAGAAAGAAGTTAAACTCAAAGCCTAAAGTATACGATAAAGCAAGATTGGTGCCTTGCAAATCCAAGGGATCCTATTGAGCCATGTGTCAAGCTCTTGAAGGAGAAGATTTGAATTAGCCAAGTGTCATTCTATGAATGGAGAGGATCTTGACTTTAGTAATTAATTTCATTTGGAATTTTGTTAATTATGAGAGAGGAATCAAGATTTAGTAGGGTAATGACACCTGGACTATCATTAAAGAAGGTGGTTGGATATTTTGAAGCATTAATCAAGCTCTTCTCTCCCCTATTTTCAGATGTTCAATTCGGCCAAGGAGGAAAAGGAGAGAAAAGAGAGAGCTTGAGAGAAAACAAGAAGAAAGGGAGCACCTTTGGTCATTCAAGCAAGTTTTCAAGGTTAGATCTTGGTTCTAGAGGTATTCTTACTTTGTTTTTTTCCTTTTTATGGTTAAAAATCTGTCTCCTCCCTCTCTGATGTTGACCAACTGATTAATAAAAAGGGAAAGGAGTTTTGCTCATTACACTTGCTAAGACACAACAACACAAGCTAGATCCTAGTGTTTACAAGTGAGTGTAAGTTGTTTTAAAACCATTTTTCATGGTTGCTTTCTTGAGCTTCCATTTTAGCCAAGTGAGGAACTAAATCCTAGGATGAGTTTTTCATTGTTTTAAGGCTCCATGATGCTTAAAATGAGGAATGGTGTAGTAAACTAAAAGGAACAAGTGTTGGAAGCTTTAAAGCAAATTGTGATTTTTGATTCATGATTCCTTGTGGTTCGGTCAAAGGGAAACTGAAGGAGGCCATTTTATTTTCATAAATCTAAGCCCTTTTTTGGAATATACATGAAATCCATGTAGGGTTAAGTCAAGAAGTGATTTTTAGGGTTTAAAAGAAATCAAGTTTAAACTAGTGAAAAAGGAGGGAACTTTATGGTTCAAGAATCATTTTGATGTATGTTCTACTTTTTCATGGTTGGATAATGATTATGGCTGCCTTTTTTGATGGATTATATGGTTAGGGTTTGATATTTGTCAAGGAAAGAGGAGAAGGAAGAAAAAGCTAAGACTTTTGGAGCAAGGTAGTAAGTTAAACCTAGCTACTACCACTAACTAGCATTATTGATTATTGTATGGTTAATTGCTATTATTGTGGTTGAGCTTTCTTGATTGTTATGTGGCTGCTCTTTATAGTATCTTGCTTTGGCCTTTGCATGTTTGAGTTTGCCAAATGATAAGCATGTTAGTTCACCAATAGTAGCTAATGTGATCATGCATAATAATGATGCTTGCTTGGTGCTATAGTTGGTTAATTTGCTACTGGGATTTTCAAAAATATCATCCCCAAAAACAATATAACATTTTAGGGCATGAATCCTCCAAGGGAAAGCTACAGATTGAAGGCTAATTTGTGGGGTTTATCCACAAAAATTCGTGAGCTCATTTTGGTTATGTAAATATTAAACTAACAGTGCTGGAAGCACACTGACCTGACTGGTTCACATGACTTTTTGATTATGCTCCCAAATGCGTTTAGTCATGAAGGCATGATGAAAGATAATGTCCTAAGCATCAATTTGATGCTAATACATTAAAAATGGCACAGTATATGATTTTATATGATTTTTCAAAGTTAATGGTCAGAATCTAGGAATCAGGGTTTTGGCAAATGGACAGTGTTGCTTTTCTAAAAAACCTGATGCTTTCTCATAAGGAATTGGATAATGAGATTATTTTTTCTTGAAAGAGGACTTAAAGAGATTTAAGTAAAATTTTGAATCACCCCAATTGGATTTTTATAGAATAAGTTATGAATTTTTGAAGTTGGGGCTAGAAAAACTGGATTTTTACTTGATGAACAGTAAAATCCGAAATTTAGCATTTTTATGGTAAAAAGTGAGCCCAAGACCATCCAATGTGATCTAAGATGATTTTGAAAGGAACCTAAGTCAATATAATAGTAAGGTGTGACATTTTTGGTATCAGAGCGGAGGTTCTGGCATAAGATAGAACGCTCTGCTTAAGTACCCCTTAGATGTTGAGAACTAACACCTATTTTCAGGAATCAAGATGGGGATTACCATGGACTGGGATACTAAACCTGAGTCGTCGGTCAACAGTTGGGATCCAATAGTAATTGATCTCACCAAGACGAGGACCCAGAGGAATGGGTAATGGGAGATGCCAGCCCTGGCCATTCATTAG
>NW_021632698.1:0-42153 GCF_004799145.2 Neltuma alba | reverse complement strand
ATGAGAATTGAAATGCAACCCAGAGAGGACTAAAACATCCCTGTCATGAAAAAAAGATAGGATGCAAATTACAAAAGTGATATATACTTGTGATGAAAATATTAAATGGACAGCCTTCTCCTCACCCTCTCACGATCCTGTGTCCTCATTGTCGGGTCAATCCTCCATACCCAGTAATCTGTCTGCTGCATAATTGACAGAAGTTAAAACCTATAAATGCATGAGAGAATCTATATTCGCATTCTAAACTCAATTCCTCACAAAAATTGAACTTCGATTCCAGTGACTGAGACCCCACAATACTGACCACCTATTTTGAAGCCCACAAGCATGGCAACCCCTACAAACCCAATCAAAAGGATTTTCAGGTAAATTATGATTCCCCACGGTTGACTTGTTTGAATTCAATTTGCCAATCTGTGGTGTGATCTGTCGCGTTTAACTCTTGACCACCCTGTGGTGCTCCCCATCTTGAGTGATGTAATCATATTAAAGTTAAAATGAAAAACAATTCACTATTAAAGTTATGGTTTAATCATACTTTGGCTAATTGCATTGTATTTTAAGGCTACTAATTATCTCTATTTCAAAATAACCTTTCAATCTTAGCAGCAATACCAGAATGCTCTGGAAAACAAGAAAAACTGAGTCAGCCACTCAATAATAATAAGACTGTTAACCACCCCCTCCCCAAAAAAAACCAAAAAGAAATCGTTTTAACTTCACATGATTGTCAAGACAAAGTGACAAACCACAGTGGTGCAGGCTGGCGCATCTTAATCCAAAGGAAGCGAAAGAGTACACAATAATTTACCCATTCTAGCATATTCCCCTGGATGTTAACTTCAATAAAACTCAGACCTTTCAATCCTCAGACTCAAATGCCTATTAATTACATAAACTTCATGTGGAACTTAGCTAAAAGGGCCACAGGCATGTAGCTGTCTCATTTCACTGAAAACCAAAGGGATAGTGCTTCATCTTCATACAATTACATTCAAAATTTTAGCCTTATGCGTTTAGTTTTAAGCACACAACATATATAATTCTCCAGTCCACCGCATTTTTGACCCAGTGGAAAAAGACCAAAAGGCAAGATACATACATTTGGCTGGGATTCAGGAGGTGGACACATTCTGAGCTACTTGCCTGCATTTAAATCAAAGTCAAAACATCACATTGAGATGCTGCTCTTCAAAGTTTTGTTAAACACGTTATGAATGAAATTTAAAACTTACTGGCAGATCTCACATGTGTTAGATCCTCTTGTGCGAAACCAGGTTCTATGCATGTTTGATGCGCTTTTGCCAATCCACCCCGACACTGACATCCAAGATCTATCAAACTTTCTTCTTTTTCTTGCTGACATATTCTGATGAAACAATACAACGTAATGATTCCAATTTTCTTTATAAAATATCTGACAAAAATGCATTTAATGATTTATCACACATTGACATTTGGTACAACTTAAACTAACAATTAATCAAACTCTCTAGAATCTAAGATGTGTAAAGTGATGCAACATGAGTGCAGATAGACTGTTACTACTCTCTTGCACCACTTCTTCCCACTTATGTTGACTGGATTCTCACTCTCCCAATTCTTCCACTATTGTGTTGGCCACATCGTAGTCTATCACACCCTCAATTAGTCTAGTCAACAAAACAAATAACAACAACTTTTAAGGAAGAATTTAAATTCAAAACCCAATAATAAATCTTTAGAATCATCCACCATGTAGTTGAGAACATCATCATGAGAAGCCTTATACAGAACAGCTATAGAAGTAGAGACCGGTGGAGAATGCAGAAAAAAAGAAGCCCTGAACCTTTAATACGGAAACAATAACAAAAATAACTTTTTACCATGTGAAGAGAATTTTTATACTTTTTTAACGGTTACTTATAATATTTTCAAATAAAAATATAAATATCATTCTTATTCAATATAGCAAAGACTGACATTGGAACTAGCTATGCTCAAGCAAGACTTTGAATTATTTCTGTTATGATATAGAAGATTCAGTTTATTATCATAGATATTACACCATTAAAGTAGGGATAGGATATCATTCTGTATTTATGAGCAGTTAAAGCGAAGGCTCCTCTCTTTTTATATCCTCTCCGCAGAATGAATAATTATAACATTCCAATCATATTAGTCTATATAGTATCAAAGCTTCCTTCTGGTATCACTTTCACCATTATTCCAGCTTTTCCTTCTGTCAGATTCATGAACATGCATTAGGGTTCCTTTCCTACAGAGCTATTTGCTAATTGCTACACATGATAGAAACTCAACTAAGTGTCCACGAGGCTCCATCCTGGTGCTTTCTTGAGTTTTCTTCTTCATCATCTTCCTCATTCTCAAGACTTGTTGCCATTGCCCAGATTCTGCATACATATTTGACAAGGCAACATGAACTCCATGATTATGAGGTTCGAGAGCCAGGATTTCTTTTACCACTCTTTCAGCAAGCTTAGTATTTCCATTGTTTTTGCTAGCTGCCAATAAAGCTCCTAAAATAAAAACCACATCAGCTTTCCATGGCATATCTGTTATCAGCTCCTCTGCCTCTAACAGCTTGCCTTCTCTTCAAGAAGATCAACCATGCATCCATAATGTTCAATCTTTGGTTCAATACCATAAATGGCTTCATGGATTGAAAGATGTCACGTGCAACATCAAGCAAGCCAGCATGACAACAGGCAGATAGAACCGCTATGAATGTGACATCATTGGTACAAGCTGCTCCTTTGTCAGCTTCTGGAAGAGAATAAGGGCATCTTTAGCATGCCCATGAGTAGCCAACCCACATATCATAGCATTCCAAGTTGCAATATTTCTTTCAAGCATACTTTCAAATAACCTTTGAGCCTTTGTAATTGCCCCATTCTTTGCATACATGTAAACCAATGCTGTACCAAGAATCACCCCCACTTGAACCCCTTTATTCTTCATAAATTCGTGAATTCTTTCCCCAAATCAAGACAGCCAGCTCGTGCACAAGCAGACAGAACTGAAGCCAAAGTTGCACCATTTGGTTCAAAGCTTGGGCAATCATCTGATTAAAGAGCATCAAAGCCTCGTTTGAACAATAGCTTTGAGCATATCCGCTGATTATTGTTGTCCAAAGGCTCAAATTTTCTCTGGAAATTCATCAAACAAAAAACGTGCTTCAACCAAATTGTTTGAAAACAGAGTAACCCCTCACCAACCCATTAATCACGTGTAAATCAATATCCAATCCAATTTTAGAATCTGGGCATGAACTTGTTGGCAATGTTGCAAGGAGTAGGAGTTAGAACATGCCTTAAGAAGAAATGGGAAGGTGTGTTTCCCAGGTACAACACCAAGCCTCCTCATGTCAATGAAAAGGAGCAAAGCTTCAAGGGGACTTGGGCCGCCAGCTAGAGCTCTAATAAGTGTGTTGTACATGAAGCTATTGGGATGACAGGCGCTACTGAAGATTCTGAATGCATAATTGAGATCCCCAAATTGAGAGAGTGCACAAAAGCAAAGTAGGCGGCTGGTGGCAAAGTTGTCATGGATGCGAGCCGAAATGATCATCTGAGCATGCACTTGTTTGAGTTGGTGCATGGATTGCATTTATCTATGAGGAGTGAAAGACGAGAGCATTTGATGGTGGTGGTGCAAAATATGTGTAGGTGCGTAGCTGAAAAACACAGTACTGCTGAAGAATCGCAGATTTGGCAAACAACATTGGAAGGCTGTTTTCCTTTATTCTTTTTCAATTTTACAAGCTCCTCACAACAATTATAATGAACACTTGTAATTTTATAATAAATATACTACCTTTGGCACACAATTATAGCAAAGGAGGACTTTCACATACACCTTCGACTACCAATCTGAAACTTGCCTATAAATCAAAGTTTTAGCTGCGCGTCAGCAATTCCAATGTCAATGTTTGCTATGTAGAATAAAAAAAGAATTTCATATTCATATTTGAAAATGAAAGAAGGTGACAATTAAAAATTATAATCTGGCAGTCTCAACTTTGAAGAGCCTTGTTCATCATCTTTTATAAAGACCGCATTTACGATGGTATGATTGTTATTTGATAGGGTAAGCTAAATGTCAGCGTTTTTATCAATGAGAGCCACCAACTAATACTGCAACGACACAAGAAAATTCCACTTAATAAAAAATGTCATTTTGTAAATGTAGAATTAGGATTTGTAACAAAGACTGAGTTTATTTACTATTAGTATTACGCTGAGTTATTTGGGTGTTAAGACTTGCTAAACTGCCTCGGTCATACCTAAGTCAGACTATGATTACTAGAATTTTAGTCAAATAAAATGTGCTAGGTTGCCTATACAGACCCAAAACTAGGGTTGTAGTAGAACCAATCTTCAGCATACTCAAACTCACCATGATATCTAGTCAATATCAATACCAACATAAAACACAATCAATATAATCAATATCAATATTCCTAATCTATTTAATTCATTTGCCAGACTCCATGCCAAGACATGTATAGTATTCCCTAATAAGGGAGGCTTGTGCAGCTATAGGATGCTATCTATGGGGATACTGGAAAGAGGGAATACTATACCTGCATTGTTCTTGGGAACTTCCAGACCTAGACAAGTAGCCCTTAGTTGGGGAAACTGCAATCGATTTTAGATCCTCACCACCGCCTAAGCTACATAAGTTACTCTCTCGAGAGTCCTGCTTCTCGACATCAGGCACATCAACCGCAACTGTGGCATGACCTTCGATTTTACTTTCATTCGGCATCTGAATTTACTCGTCACTCGCTTATTATTCTCCAAATCCCTATTTACAAGTCCTTCAAAACAGATGAGCCAGGCCTAGGTGCGTTCAAATCGATAACACGCAGTAAGCATTCGAAATTGCTCGCAGGCGAATACCTGAGAAGAATTTCGTCTCTGTTAAATATCATCGCCATGAACTTGAAGCCAGCTGTCCTGATACAAAATTACAACAGCCATTGAATATTCAAAACACAAGAAAACTGGAAAGAGTTATCAAACCTAAGTTCAGGAAAATGAGCTATTGACTCGGGGATTACCTATTAGTGGGAAACTGGCAGATGCGTCAAGCATCAGGTTCAGAGAGGGCTTGCAAGTGCCGCGGAATCTGTGATTCTGTATGGCAAGAGATGCGGCGCGCCAGCGGAGAGAGGTTTGTTGTTTTTTTTTTTTTCTCCTCAAAATAATTTTATAAAAGTTTTTAAAAATAAGTTTTGAAAATAAGAAAACAAAAAAAAATATCTTTGGATAATTGTTTTGAAAAATTATATTTAAAAATAAAGATGCTCAAACCAGAGGATGAAAGTAAGAAAGCAGGTAAATGAAAAAAAAATTAAAGAATTCTTCTCTTCTCTTTACTTACCTTTTATTACTTAGTGATAACTAGATTATGTGTTTTTTTTTCAAAATGTGATTTTTTTAAATTATTTTCCAACAAAATTTTTATTTGTTTTTAAAAAATAAAAAATAAAACAACTACTCAAACAAAGTTTTTATTTTTTTATTTTTAAAAAGGAACAAACTGTTTTCAAAATAAGAAAATAAACGAGGTTTTAGAACTTTTTTTTGTTTAGAAAAGGTGTGCATCTAATTAGATAACTTATACTCCTGACCAAAAAATAAAGATAATTTATATAAGGAGAAAACTTAAATCATTTACTTATATACATTTGTTATCCATTCATTCATCGAATCTTTTCAAAAGTAATTTTATGATATATCATGTGAATTTTATTATTAAAAATATATATGTTAAAATCTGATTTTTTGGCCAAATAAAATCTCGTTTGAAAAAATTGACTTAATATAATATATTACCTCATATTCTTGATATAAAAATTAATTAACTAAATTGAAAAAATTAAGGAAGTAAGAAAATTAGTTAATTAGAGCATATGTTACACAATCTTTCTAAAATGATTAAGAGAATTTGTAATAAGTTTGAGTAAATTAAGAAACTAGTTAAGTTAGTTATTGTAATAAATGTATGTCTTTCTTAAATATCCTGCTAGTTTACGTGTATTAGTTAGAACTACTAATATTATAAGAACTATAAAAAAATAGATAAATATAAAAGACAAAATGAATTAGAGTCTTATATTTAGAACCAAAATAAAATTAAATGAACTCTTATATTAAGAACAAGAGGTAAATATCAGTTTATAGCAAAACAGATAATTTTAAAAAAATAAATATAATAATTTAAAATTAATTTATTAATTGTTTTAATCTTTTCAAAATTAATTAATTGAGTTTTACATGGAGCACAAAAAAAAAGTACAGAAGTAAATGGGCTTAATCTGGGTGTGCCTATCTCTAATTTCCTGGTACTGTCGGCAAAAAACAAAATTTCCTAGTTACTTTTTTTCGGCCCATGAAAACAAATGGTTTTTTTTTTCCCGGAACAATGGTACTCTTAAGAAAACTGTCAGGTTCTGACAGGCGTAACTTTTTTTCTTCAGCCCAACATCTGCGCTATTTTTCTGTATTTTTTTTAACACATATATCCTTTAGTAATATTTTTTATTTCTTTTTATCTTTAATATAAGATCTAAAAAAATTAATATTAATTTTATATATAAGAATTATTTATATATTTATCAATTTTTTAAATTAATCATATTAATATTCTCCTAAACAATAAACAAGTAGAAAAATGAATGAGAAATTAAGAAAGATTCTTAGGGGATGTTTGGATAAAATCAAACCATAGTTTAGAGAATAACTTTTGGGAAAAAAAGTGATTTTTTATAATAGATTTTAAAAGAATAGATTTTGTAAAAAAGTAATTTGATAAAATAAAAGTGTTTGGATAGTTGTTATCAGAAACACTTTATATGTTAAATTACTAAAAAAGACATATATTAAGTTAATATGATAATTATATAAAAAATAAATTTTATAATATTTTTATTTGATTAATAATTTGTTAATAATATATTTTTTTGCCAACATAACAAATAATTTATAAGTAATATAATTAATAAATAATTAATGTGTATATATATTTATAAAATATAAGATTAAATATGTTTTCAGAAAAAGATTATTTTTTTGCCAATTGAAAAATATTTTTTTTCCTAAAGATCTAAAACACGAAATCTCATACCATTTTTTATAGCTAGTTTTTTTAACAACATACTACTTTCCAAGTTTTAATATAAAAGCTATTTTGATATTCAATTGGTTCTGAATATAAAACCCTAGCCTATTTTGTTTCTCAGATTTATCTATTTTTTAAAAATAGTCCTTGTAATACTTACACATGTTAAATATTTCATCAAATGATACTTTTAGTTGGTGCATATAGTTAGAGAGAATATTTAAAAAAAATAATACATTTATTACAATAACTAACTTAACTAATTTTTTAATCTATTTAAATTAATTAACTAGCTCTTATATTAAAGATTAAAGATAGTATTGCAATGTTAAAAAAAAAAAAAGACCACATTTCCAAAAGTAGCTTTTTTTCGCTTTTCATGAAACCATGTTTTAGGTGGGTCAAACCATAATTTTGGAGCCAAACCATGGTTTCATAAAAATATGGAGTGTTGGCAACCTAAATCCTAAATCCTAAAACCATGGTTTGAGCTCCAAAAGTGATTTTGGCAAGGTTGCCAAACACTCTCTTAGAACATTTTAGAAAAAACGTACTCCTCCAGTCCTTAATATAAGACCCATTTAACTAATTTGATTAGATTAAGGAAGTCAGATAAGTTAGTTAATATAATAAATATGACACGTTTTTCCTAAAATATTATAATCATATTTCTTAATATCTCATCTTTCTCTTCTACTTGATTATGGTTGAAAGAGTATCCATAGGGGTAATTTAGAGATAATTAATAAATATGAGAAATGGGTCTTATATTTAGGACCAAAACCAACTCATCAATTGGGTCCTATATTAAGGACTGGAGGAGTATCATATTAGCGAATTCAAGTAACATTTTTAATTAACTCTAATTAGTTAATTAGTTTTTATATGGAAAAAAAAAAGTATTATATATCACTAAGCACGCTGCCTGGGCTCCACTACTTCACACTTCACAATTTGTCAAATTCTATCATTTTCATCAGTCCAAAAAAAAAATTCCATCATTTTCAGGCGTCATCCGAAATATAACCAATAATATTGTTAATGAGATTGTTCCCCAACTTTTCGATTTGATATTAAATTAAATTACATGGTTTTAGCTTTTTCTCAGCTTCATAATTTGCTCTGAAGGACAAAAATACATCGCAATCGTATAGCACTGAGGTTTGAAACAAGCATTCCGTTCATCTGATATAAAGCCATGGATGTGGCTTTTCTTAGAGACATTGATGATCATGTCAATTACTATAAAATTTAATTTTAATATTATAAAATATAATAAATGTATAATGTTAGAAACGTACGTTTTTTAAAAGAATAAAATTATTTCAGCAATTAAAGCATTACAAAACAGCATAAGAAATATAACTTCACATAATTCTAAAAATTTTCAAAAAAAAAAAAAGATAGACTAAAGACCAGCTACGTACTATTAGAGATTAGCTTTTAGAGAACTAGCATGCATGAGGAGCTTATAAACAATATTATTCATGTTTCCAATTTGAGTTTTATGTTCTGTTTCCTTTTGTTCTTTGGCAGCTTCTCATGGCCATCTGCAGTTCTTGAAGCAGCTGGGTATCGGAGGTAGCAACTCACACATGCCTGCTGCATCTCCCATCTACTTTGTTTTGCTTTATTTTTGTTGGTCGGTCGTGGATTTATTTCTCTTCTTGGGTTATGGATCTTTGTTGTGCTGTTCTTTGACTCTGGATTTGTTTTCTGTCGTGCTGATTGGTGTCCCTTCTTCTGATTTCTCTCCAGCGCTTCAGATCTTTACAATGTTGTTTTAAAAGCAACGACTAGAAGCAAGGCGCACCCGAGTTAAGAATACCTAACCTTCTTCTGGTATGTGGGTTGCTAAATTGGTACCAATATTGCTAACCGTACGTTGATTTTTAAAAGCTTGTTGAAGCACAGCCGTTTTCTTGCTATGTTGAACATTTTGATTTTTGAGTTCTTTGACTTTTCGCATCAGATCTTCATGTTGCAAAGTTGAAGAACAAAGAAATAGGGGTTTTTCTTATCCTCTGTTTCTCTTTGACTCCCGGTCATTTCAAAAAGAATGGCTATGGTTTAAATATATTAAAATCATTAATATTACATACAATTTGGAGTTGGTCTAATTTTAATGATTTATGTGTCAAGTTTTGTATGATTATTTAAAGCTTTATGTATATTTTGTTGAAATTTTTTATATTGATTATTGATTGCTGTTTTTTTTGTTGGTCTTTAAGAATATGATGCACGGCATTTTTCACTTGCATAAATTAAAATCCGCTCATCCAAAACTTAATTTGAGCCATGTTAAGGCTGTGTCATCCCAAGAAAATAATCCAATTTTACATTGAATTTATTTGCTAGTCAAAAGTTATTATTTGTCAAGAAAAATCTGATTTTTTCAGAAAAAATATTATTTGATTTTAGCTTCATTATTGTAAAGGCCACATCTCCATATTAGAAGCCACGTATGATTATTGGTGACATTTTTTTTTTTTTCAATCTTCACTGTAAATCCATTTTTCTGGAGATGGCTCTCTTCAAATTGGAGAAGGAAAGGAAGGCTAAGCAATTAGATTATGAGAATTAAAGGGATGCCATTGAAGCTGTTCAAAGCCGCGATGATGCAGCTAAAGTACAACTAAAGGTATTCCTTTCTTTCTCAACTCATCCTCCTCGAGCACCCTATTTTTTATTTTCCCTTGTTGTTTTAATTTTCTTTATTGTTCTTCAAATTGATTTTTTGCCGTTGACCAAGGGTAAAAAAAGAGAAAGGGGTACAAATCTTGTCGGAATCGTCATCCAAAGTTGCAATTTTTCTTCTGTTGCACTTTCTCAAACTCACATCTCTGCAGTTATTGCAGAGCCCGTACTTCCTTGATGGATCATTTTGAATGAAGACCAACCTCATGTTTCTTATCTGAACAGTTATAATTGTTTTCTAATTACATACCATTAATCACAGCGTTAAAAAACATCTATTTGCCTTTCACCCAAAAAAAAAAAAAAAAAAAACATCTATTTGCATCTCCATAATCATAAAGCGCATATGTGAAGTGGCCCATGGAATTTGTGAGCATCCACTTGGTTGGTTTTTATCTCACACGTGCAGATAATCTGCTATAGTTCATACCTATAACTCCTTTATGGGGTTTTCGCAAGAGCCGTTTGCTCTGAAGTTTGTCTACATAAGTATGCTTGTGTGTTTTATTTTTGCTTTTTTAGTAAAATATTCTAATCTTACTTACATTTTGACTTAATTACACAGGTCTCCTTTGTATTTTAAAATCAGAATTCCGTTAAAATATTCTAGAAAGATCTTTTTTAATTAAAATTTGTATTAGAAAAATTTTATTTACTATTTTACCCTTCATCATACTAAATCCCTAATTTTGACTAAAATTATTTTGAAGAATATTTAAAAGTTTTTCTTTTCCTTATTTTTATTTATTATTTATGAAAATATTTATTTGTTTAATGTTTTTTGGGAAAAAAACTTAAATAACTTAGTCAATGTAGACCTAACAAAAAATGTTTTAGCCATTTAAAAGAAACCTAAATAAATAGATTTGAATTGATGTGATGAAAAATCAAAATTACAAAATTTTATAAGATAATCAAAATTAATAAGTTTTATGAAATATTAGAACGTTTGAAAATAGATGTATTAAAATAATTTTTAGTTGTATAAAAATTACAGCACGAAACAGAGTCTCTCATGATTAAAAAAAAAACTAATTAAAGGGAGTTAGACATTTAAAATACAACTTATAATGATGACACATAACATTGAAACACTACCTTGGGAGAGGATTGAGCACCATACTAACCGCCAACTCTGTTCTGGCCATGAGAATATCTCCAAACCCTGCTAGTCTTCCAACATTAAGGAGGCATGGGAAGTAAATTTTAGGGCATTTTTTCATTTTAGGTGGACGCGGCAAGCGTGGTGGACGCCCAGACATTACTATTGCAGCGGTGGCTGCTGCAGCTTGTGTCCCCTGTTCATTTGTTTCGATGAATGCCTTCTGAAATATGTTGGAAACATATAACCTTCGACGACCAAAAGAACTTAACATCTCTGTCAACTCTCCTTTAGAGAATGGCGATCTCACCCCAAGTTGCCTCCGCACATGGGAAGCTTTCCACCTCAGAAGAATTATCAAATTTTGGGGTCATGTGGCCACGTACATGCATTAGGGTTTCAGCAACACGGAATCCAGACCCATGTTCAGTATCTACGACGGATAAATGAAACGCATCATGACTCGGCACTTATCTTGACTTTGCTTTTGATACGGTAGATTGAGCATGCTCATGCTATAACCACTATACCATATTCTTTCCTCTTGGAAGTGATGAAGGAAGCCGTCTCTTTATTTTCAATGTCCTCTTTGAAGGGTGAACTATGTCGGTCCTCATTCCATGCTCCTTTGAAGTAGAGTGCATTTGTAAAGACGAGCCGGGGTGACTTGTTGACAGACTCCTCGCCAATAAGGTCTTGAATCAGGCCATTTGTCTCATTTTTCACCCATGAATTAATATTTTGCCTCACATCAGGAGCCTGGACAAATTATAGCCATTTCATAAGCACTTCACGGGAACAATAAGTTGTTCTTGATTCCCTTAATTTCCTTACTTATCTTAGAGATATAAGAAGAAAAGAAACTTGTATCTACTCCAACAGATAGGTTAGCAAGTGGACACACATGAAATCCTTGTAAAAAATTACCTGGGTTTGAAAGTCCACTGGGTTCACAGCTGCTTTATAATCAGAGTCGAGAATCTATTTAAAAGAGGGCTTCAAAGTAAGCGGTTGATCATGCCATAAGGCATTGGCACAACGCATACGAGGGCCGACGGCGGGATCACCATAGGCACAGATGATATCGGAAATTTGGGAGGCTAAGAGATTGAGATGACCGACAGAATCGGTGTTGAAGAATTTGAGAAGCTGACGGCGGGTGGAACCGCCGGAGCCAGCGGCAAGGAGGCTGAGCACCACTTGGAAGGACAAGGGTGAAACCACTTTGTTTTCGGCAACTTTTCCGTCAAAAGTAGATTAGTTCCGAAGGACGTCGTTTTCTGTGATACGCTGGGACCTTCCCAAGTTTCCTGACCTCCTCTTGTTCTGCTACAATAAGAAGCCGTTTGGTTTGCCAAAACTGGGCGGAAGGATAAGTAAACTCCTCTCCAGCCATGGAGTGATGGAGAGCCGGTCCCTGAGACGAAGGAGATTGACCCGCATGATGGATAACAGTACTTCAAACCTAAACTCTTGTTCCTAGGTTTGAACCCTGAGACGAAGGAGATTTATTTTGTTGCATTACGTTACTTACGTAGGTCCTGGGAAGGCGCAAGACTGCAAAAGCAAAACTCCATTAAAAAAAAAAATTAATATAATCATACTCATAAAGAATCTTAGATATTTATATATCATAACCAAGAATCTTAAATATTTATAATCATATAGAATCTTAAATGTTTTAGGATAAATTTTTTATATTATCGACATACCAAAAGGAAATTCAATTTAATACCATTAAAGGGTCAAAAAATTGAATTTCCTTAAAAAAAAGAAGGATAATGAACGATGCTCCTTATTTAATCAGAAGAATCTTATGTGGATAATTGTAAGAAAATGGCATTGGTAACTGGTAAGATAAATTTTGATCTTCTTGAACAAGGCCGTTGCGATGCAGCATAAAAATGCAGCATTAGAAAACGATTTGATTTTAAAATTATTTATAAAAAATGATTGATGTGGAATTAAACTCATTGATGATTGGCATTTAATATTTGGGATAACTTTGGAATTTCACTCAATATCTTTGGATTATCATAAAAAAAGATTGCATATAAGAGCTGAAAACACTTGCCCCTTCCTACTTAATTACTGGTAATTATATTCTCATAATCTCCTAAAATGCAGATTTTCAATTTAATTTAATCATGATTGTTAAAATTTTGTAAGTGAACAGGTTTTATCATGCTGGTATAACACCGATAATACTATATAATAGTAAATGTTGGGCTTTGTTTTAGCCATGAGAATATTCAAAAGAGGAAACTGATTTTTGTGTCTTTTTTTCCAGCAAATTCCCAGAAAAGAAGTGATATACTACCCCGGTCTTTAATCTAAGAACAATAACTTACCATCTTTGGCAATGTCCGGGTCTTCAACATCATTAATCTCTGCATATGCATATAACACAAATTTAAGAGCACCCAGTAAATGACGAGTGAACGCGAAATCGGCCAAGAGCCACAAGCACTCTTTAAATCATAGCTGAAGCAGGTGTAGCTAGGAACTAAGTAAACCAAAGGCTTTGTTTGGTTAAAGGTGCCATCCATTTGGATGCTCCGAAGAACCGAAGCAAACCAAACATGAACAGATTTCAGTAACCTCTGATTCACATAATTGCCAATAGCAAATACACGATGCTTGCCAGCTCCCTCTAAAGTACAACCGACTTTGATCCAGTTTCGGTCCTTAATTAAGAGCTGGTAGACTAATTTAAAAAGATTAATAAAGTTATATCAACTTCTTCAATAACATAAAATCATGCATTCTATTTTTAAAATATCATCATTTAAGTATAAACTCAAATGTATGAAAAATAGGACACTCAGTCACGATTGAAAAATTTGATATAATGAATATTAATAACTTAATGTGAGCATAGCCTGACAATTCAAAAGGGTTTAGTAAATTACAATACAATATATATCTCCTCAAAAAATAGCCAAAACACTGAAGGTACTCACTTGCAGAACTCACAGGTGCAGAGATTCAACATTACAACGTTATTGGTAGTGGTATGCCTTATATTTTGACCAGAAGTTCTTAATAAAAACCTGACTCCCTCGCAAAGTTTGCTCTTAATGGTGCAATGGGTCTCCAAGTTCTAGGCTTGATTGCGGTGCAGACGATCATTGCGTCTCCTAGTCTTGTTTAGGCTTTTCCCCTTTTCAAGTGTATATAAAAAAAAAAAACGAACTCAATGTTATAACTCACAGTTTACCTTATTTTACAGTAAATTAGTGACGTTACATTCCTCTCCTACCTGACAAAATAAATAAACTATTAGCTTATATTTAGAATCATCAGAGCTAGTATTAACGATGTTGGTGCATTGCACACTAGAGACTTTACTAAGCTAAAAGATGTCTATGTATTTTTATTAGGTTATTGAATAGCACATTAAAGTGTTCTGCCTGATATGATGGTAGCCTGGCTTAGTTAATTAAATGATTAAATGACTCTACTAAAACGAATTGAATAAATTATAATTAATATATCACATAAATTTACAGTAAACTATGCTATTCAGTAACCTTAAACAATTACACTTTACCTTTCATCACTTTACTACACAAACATGTGTTAAATTTGTTATTGCTTTTGTCCACTTGGTGATATACATTATTCATAACTTGTAAATTACATCACCTGATGTGTGTGTATGTTAATATCTTTTTCAAAAAATTTATTTCACTACCTGAAATTATATTTCATCATCAGCAAATGCAACACATGAACACTCTGGAGCCAAAACGCTCTTGCATGATCAAAACTCAAAAGTAAAATAAATTTTTACACATAAATCATGCATACTGTCACTTCAATATTGATTAATTGTGTGATTTATTGATGAAATGTTAATGGTCAACACAATGGAAATATTGCTACATTTTAAAACTTTTGGGGTCACATCAAACCAAGAAAATTTATTTGATATATAGATGGAATCACTAAAAAGGGGAAGAACTTCGAAAATCTACTTGATATATATGATGGAGCCTGCAGAATGTCGAGTGTTGAACTCAAATCCAGCAGAACGTTGAAGAATTGCCGTTAGCATTATAAGACAATGGACGGTGAGGATTCATTTTTAACAGCTTAATGATGTGATGCGTTGTGAGCTTTTAGATCATTTGAATGGACAGGATTTAGGGATACTAATAACGATGCTGAGAACTGATAAGTGAGGCGGATTTGCTCCAAAAAGATGTGCCGAGTTCAGGTTGGCCGAAAGGCGAACACCTCCGTTAAAATTGTTTGATGTTTGATTTTGTAAGTAATTCTGATCACTTCGATGGCGGGCACGGGCTCTGGGACATTGCCATCACCGTCATTGGTGAGGTCGTGGAGGACTGCCTTCTTGACTCTCAGAGACGAAATCCTTACCCCTCCTGCTCGTACTTCGATCGCCCATATGCTACATAATCTCATTTTCTCCCATTCACACGCCTTGTTGTCTGCTGTCCCCGAACTTCCTTCTCATGAGGTATCTCGTTTGGAAAGCAAATTGCATGCCATGGACTCAATCATCTCTTCATTTAGTTCACGACTTGATCTAACTCCTGGTTCAAATTCTTCTGTTAGGTTTTGTCCGACATTTTGTTTATGCTGGAGTTGGTTGCAACTACTTCGGCCAGCGAAGAAGAACTGACTCAAGTCTTTACGCAAACATCACGCTTGGTACAAGTTAATTACAAATGCATACGCGAGGCAAATGTTATTAGTGTGTTCCGCATTGATTTGCCTCTCTTCTGTTCTTATTGTCACAGATCCATGATGCATCTCGTCGCGTGTATTTGGAAATAAACGCTCTCTCTTTGGCCCGTCTCTTTAATTGTTACGGGAAGATGCTGGATCATTTTATTGGAGAAGCTATTACTAGTGACGAGTTAAATAAAATTGGAAGTACTTCTTCAATAAGACATGCGATTGAATGTTTACAGGCTATCAGGTTCTTTTACCTACCTGACAAACCCGACTTCGTAGTATTCTCTTAATTAGAGTGGCAGTTGGCAGTTCGAAAATGTACCTATAGTCTTTCTATGGTCCGTGTGTCAAATTAATCATCACTCTTATTTCTGCTCGTCCGTCAACCTTAACATACTCTTACTGCAATCTTGCCTGGAAAGTAGGCCTGCTGATGACTTATTTATGTATTTGTTACGTGTTAGGACTTTTATAGTTTGGGAAAAGCGAAGGTTAGGTCACTATGGTGTATGTTGAAAGCATATTCTTTTTCTTTTGAGTTTTTTTAAATATATCGCAAATCTGAGATTACATATATGATTATTACCAAACAATACCTTGTAATCTTGGTTGTTTATTCTCTTTAATATATAAACCTTCAATTCTATATTGCATTTTTTGAAATTTGGAACAGTACTTGTAAGTGCATTTTGCAGTTATTGATCTTCTGTTTTGCTTTTTAAGTTCTAGAAAACTTCATGTCCCATATATGAATGGACCAATCTTCTGTTGGTGATAAAAGCAGTGGCCTCTATTATGGAAGGGGGTTCTATGTTGTTTGTTCTTCATTTCCACTGCATCCCTATTAATACCTTTTGATTTCCACTATACAAAATATGCCCCTCTGCAGATGTATCATCACACCATCTCAACGAAGATGGTCTCAGTCTGAAGACACGCTACTAATTAAGTTCCTACTTAACATTATTGTGAGAACTCATGATGGGTCATGTCGGATGCCTCATTCTACTTGCAAAGAAAGATCTTCTGCTGAGACATCTATGAGATTACCCAGAGATAGCAGTTCATGGGAATTACTAGGTGTAGCATTTTCTATGCTTGGTGAAGTAATTTCAAGGGACGGGTCATCCTTTCCACTTGATATCTGGAGATCCATAATTGAGGTGTGCAAGAATTCTTGTGTGTGTGTGCGTGTTTAGGTGTCTGTTTGGTCCTGCGTTACAAACAAGATGCAACAACTGGCCTTTTCCAAAACAGGTGCTTCGGAAAATGATGGATGGCATGGTGTCAAAAATTCCAATTGTAGAAGACATTGTTATGTCCAGGTAACCTGCCTAATAGATTATCCAAACATGAGGAAATTGAGAAACTCTAAGAGATTGCAATGCTTTGGTCATATTCTTTATTAGTGCCTGCTGATGCATATCTTTGCCAGGTATTATGAATCCCTTCTGCATTGTTTGCACTTAGTTCTTTCTGATCGTAAATGTCCTGCATCGGATCATGTAAGTTTCTCTGTCTTTGTTTATTAATAATTTGAATGAGTTCATGTTTAGCCATTTTGATGCTTCAGCAGTTTTTATTTTTTTTGATAATTTCATTTTTTTTAGGTTTCAGTTTTTGTATCTGTCCTACGAATCTTCCTTACTTATGGCCTTACTGGCAAAATACCACATACTTCACCCCTCATTGGTTGTGAGAAGAAGCATCCAAGAACAATGAGTCCAAAGGCAAGTTTGGGGCAAGGGAACAGCTCCAATCGTGGTGCATATAGACCTCCACACTTACGCAAGAAAGAGTGTTCAAATTTGAAGCATAATAGGGCTTGGCATCCTCATTCTCCAGATATTGTAGAAGATAACGAATGTTCTACTTCTTATGTTGCATCTTCAGATTCTGATTTCAGTGATGGTGATGGACCAGCTAAGGATAGTGAAAGTGTGCTGAACTCTAAGGTCAGAGTAGCTGCCATAATTTGCATACAGGTAAATTTCTTAAACCTTGCATTTACTTCCTTCCAAAAGTACCTTTATAAGAACTTAATACTGAAATGTCTATTATATTCTCCCAACATTCACATATATATGAGCATGTAGAAAGCCTCGAATAATCAAATGCTAGGATCGAGAATGGCTGATGCAATAGTCTTGAAGAACTCAAACTAACTTATGACCTGCTATTTAACTCCTCTCCCATTGTGTCATTGTATATTTTTCACAACGTAAGTTAATTCTTTAAAAATTCTTTTTTACTGGGAAAATAAAATTTCCACGTGAGATTAGATTTCTAATATGATAAAAACTTGGATGGGTGAATGAATTATGTGGAAGAGAAAACCAACTGAAGCCATGGTTGTTGATAACATGGTGCTCAACACACCTGCTAATCGACTTATGGAGCCCTAATGCATGATGTATTGTAATATTGAAGTGATGTATACATTGTATAATCAAGAATAAAGACAAAAACATACATAAAATTGAAAGCAGCAGCATGTAGTAAGTCCAAGATCCTACTTCTGCCCCTGGGAAGAATAGCTGTCAGTCTTTTTAAGAAAAGTAAGTTTTAAAATGTAATGAAACGAAAGAAATTAAGTTACCATCATTTTTTTTGGAAGAAGGTGAAAACATCATATTAACTGAAACTAATTTACACTAAATAGGGGAATGCCCCATATACAAAAAATTACACCATGTATAGAATCCAAACAAACGCAGTTTGCAAGAATCAAAAGACCCAACTTTAGAAGATGTTAATCAGCTTAATTCCTTTGGATACCGATTCCTACCTATGAAAAGGTAAAAGTTAATTCCATTTAACTTATCTACTATCCTATGAAAATTTGAGTACAAGCTGGGAGTTCGTGTCAGAAAATAAAGGCATTCTTAGCCTGCCGAATAGCATAAATCATGGTGCAAAAAAAAGCCGCTCAAAGTTTATGCACCAGCCTTTTTTCCCTTCAGTTTTCATAAAAACATGCGGCCAACAAATGATTTAGACAAGCTGATATCAAAATCAACATAAGCCATCAATATTTTTAAAATTTTTGTAGAAATAAGGCATTCAAAAAGTAACTAATCAAGTGTTTCAGAATGAGCACAATAGAAATTGCAAAGATCATCTTGTAAAAGCTCAAAGTGTTTTAGTTGGTCCGTAGTAGCTAATCTGCGATTAAAAACCAACCAAATAATTATTGAATGTTTTGGCAATGTTTATCATCCTAGGTAACCGGGAGAGTTTTTGAGGGTGGGGGCAACGATCCAATAGCACTCTTGAAGTCTGCATTTACTCAGTAAACAATTTGAAACTTTTTGGTAAATCATGTTACTCATGTTGTTATTTGTAAAAGAGATTGGCTACTTTCTCAACAAATCATGAAGATGGCACTGGTTGTCAAAAAATTTCATTTTTATGTGGTTATCTAGATGCTATGTTTGCTATTATTGATTATTGATGGGAAATTTCTTTTGTTGGTTAAATATTCAAATGGTGGGAAGGATCTTTGTCAAGCTGAATTTAAATCCTTATCTACGCAATGGTCCATACTTTTTCCTACCACTGATGTACTACAACCAAGGTATGGAATTCATCCTCCTCTACTAGTCCAAAGTTTTTTGTGCTAATCTCTTTATTTGACTGTTGATTTTGCTTTCTTTTCTTCTAATTATGCCTTTGATCTGCATATGTGTAGGAAGTCTGATGCAACTCTAATGACATGCTTGCTGTTTGATCCATATTTCAAGGTATTGAATTTTCTAAATATTTGTGTTTAATGACTTTTTTTTTTCCAAATAAATCATGTCCTTTTCTATGCATGCATATTTCTGATATGAATTTTAGTATGTGGATTTGAATTAAGTTTTTGCTGGTTTTGGGTGTGTTTAATGATCTTATTCAAGTCTGATGTAGTGGTTCTCAGCTAAAAGGTGGTACTTTATGATGTCTAGGCACGGATGGCATCTGCATCGACTCTTGCAGCCATGTTGGATGGTCTTTCGTCCATTTTCCTTCAAGTAGCAGAATATAAGGAATCCAGTAAATTTGGATCTTACACAGCACTTTCGAGCTCCCTTGGACAGATTTTACTGCAACTCCACAGAGGTATCTATTGACAATATCTTGTTAAATCAATTAGTTCCCCAGAAACTTCCTCTTATGATGGTTTTGTCAATTCTTTCAATTATTCTTGACATGTTTTGACTCATTTCTTGTGCAATTTTCCAATCAATTTTTTGTTTTTATGTAGGTATTCTATATTTGTTACAGCACGAAGCAAATGGTAGGTTGCTTGTGTTGCTGTTTAAGATTCTCAGGCTGGTGGTATCATCTACACCGTACGTATTTTTTTTTTAATAGTACTATTACTCGAGTGCTTTTAATTGTTACAGCAATGTTTTCTTCCTTTTTTTTTTTTTTTTGGGTTATTTATCTCATAAGTTCATGTCAAGGCATTAAGGATTTGCAGAAGTGAAGGCTAGTGCTTGAACTTAAAAGTTCATGTTTCTTTCTTTGGCTCCCCCACTGTTTTCTTTTTCTTTTTCTTTCTTTCTTCCTTCCAGTTTTTTGGGGATATGACAGTGGGGTTAGATTGTTTCGCTTGTTAGTGTTCTGTAGATTTTGCTTAGCTGGCTTTGCTCACTGCTGATGCAGTTTTTTAGTGTTTAATTTTTTTTCCCTGTGAAAATTAGTATGTGTACTTAGGTGTTTGGTTTGATCAGATATTCGAGAATGCCACCAGATTTGTTGCCTACTGTTGTTACATCTCTAATGAGAAGGATTGAAGAGGGTTTTCGGTTCAAAAGTGACCAGACTGGTCTGCTGGTTAGTCTTACTTTTATGCACATTTCTATTATTTGTTATTCCCTATGGTGCAGCATTGTGTGTGAATCTGTTATATTGATCTGCTCTCACAGGGCTCTGCTCTTGGTTGCTTGTCATTGGCTCTGTCTACCTCACCTTCTTCAGTTAATGTCAGGAAGATGCTTCTTGAGGAGGTTTCTTCAGGTAATCCTTTGGAAAGAAAATGAGTTTAAGAAGACGATTAGTTTCATATAAGAAAGAATTGAAGAGATGGGGTAAAGCCCTTAGGAAGGATTTCATCTAGAGGTCAAGCAAAATGGTCATGGGTTTCCTGTGTGAAAATGAGCTGTCCCAAGCTGACTCTTCTAGACTTCAAAGTGCCAAGTCTGTAAAATTAGGAGGATTTTATTTGGGTCACACAGTAGCATTCAGAAATTGAACTTGAATGAAATTCGAGGGGGTCCCTGGGGAAGGTTTGGAAATTATAAATTTGTTGGAAAAATTATGGCCCTCCACTTGTCAAATATCTCTGTCATATTCACCAGAAATTCTTGATGTGAATTGGAATTGCATATCGTCGTTGAAGCTGGCTTAGGCAGAAGCAATAAGTACCATCCAGAAAGCAATAAACCCCTTAATTCCTTGAAGCTGGCTTAGGCAGAAATTCTTTATATGAATTGAAATTTAATTGCCCTGTGCATTACTTTGCAATTGTTGCCTTTTTCCTCCAGGTTTTATTGAGGCTCAAAACAAGTCAGGTGTTCTTTTTATGTTATTTGAATATTCTGTGCAATGGAGCTCTCCAACCATCTGCCTTGAGGCACTCCAGGTAAACTGATATAGCTGCTATAACCACTGGTTTTAAGAAAACTTATAGGAGGAAATTTGGTAAACAACCGAGGGTAGGGGAAGGGGAACCGCTGGTCCAAGGGATTATTCTAGAGTTCCAGAAAATGGGGAACAACTCTACTGTGCAACTAACTACTAATCTCTTGGGTCTACGTGCTGCAGTAGGGGGTAGGACTACTTTTGGGAAATATAACGCTTGTAATGGGAAGGGTAAGGTCCTTAGGATTAATTTTGGGATAGAACTGCAAGGAGTGGCCTGGCCTCTCGAAAGCCATGGGGAGCTGCTGGGTTAGTGTATTACCATTGTATTTCCAGTGATCTTTTGTTGTTAGTGCTACTGTGATATTGTTGGGTATTAAGGGGAAATAGGGCTTTGGCTTGAATCAGGGAAGCTCACTGTATCTTTGGTTCAATTCTGGATTATCAATATCAAAGCCTAAGGATTTTTCTCATTTATTGCTGTTCAGTGTCTTTATTGCTGGTTTGTTTTTCTGGTTTATTGAGCATTTAAGCAGGGACACAACATAAACTCAGTGAAGAACTTTATTATTTCTACTTAATTTGCTGAATGATCACAATTCGAGATAGTGCAAGTGGTTTTCATTAATTTTCTCGTGAAATTATGTTCAAAAATTTATTATTGTTATGCATTGGTCAAGTTACTAGTATTGTCTTTTGCAGGCACTTAGAGCTGCCTGCCACAATTACCCCAGCATAGTTTTTGAATGCTGGAAAGACATTTCTTCTACTGTGTATGTCATCCATAGTGGAAAGCTCCCTGAGGTACCTTCAAGGAGCTCAAGTGACCATGTTGGTTGCTCGACTGTATTTAGTGGAGAAAAAGTGATTACAGCTGCCATTAAGGTAGCAATCTTCTGATCTCCCTTCTTTTACCTTTATTTTTATTTTATTCATGCTGAATCTAATCTTTTTTCACATTGTGGAATGAGCCTTTTAGTTCTGATTTTATGTCAATATGGTGTATAATCCATTTTAGTTCTGAAAAAGCCTACTTGGTTGACAAGGACATTACTATTATTATTATTTTTGGCATTCATCTCTTCTGTGTTTGCCCATTTTCCTCTATTTATAACAACAACGCCTTGTCTCACTAAGTGGGGTTGGCTATATGGATTGGGTGATGCCATTGTGCTCTATCTGTTCTCTATTTATAAAAGGAAAAATTAGTGAGTTTCACACCCATACATAATCCTAAAAATCAGAAAATAATGGGAAGATTAAGAGGGAATCTTGCTAAAAATCCACTTAGAGGACCTGACAAATAAATATGTTTTTCTTTCTAGTGGGAGATCTGATAGATCTTATGTAAAAATTCTCAGGTTTTAGATGAGTGTCTTCGTGCAGTATCTGGTTTTCAAGGAACAGAAGAATTTTCAGATGAGAAGTTGGAGGATATTCCATTTGCATCTGATTGCATCAGGATGAAGAAAGTCTCATCAGCTCCATCTTATGAGCCAGATAACCGAGATGTAGTCATTTCTAAAGCATGTGAATCTGGTATTCAGCAATGGAATGAGGTGATTGAGAAGTGTATGCCTCTTACGTTAGGGCATTCTTCTGCAATGGTGAGAATTATATTTTTCCTTTTCAGGAATAATAAATTTTCCATTATGTTTCATTCACATGATACTTTGTTTCAAAATTTTTGTTCGATAAAGGAGAATAAGCACTCTTCAGATTTTCATTTTATGAGACATACAGTTGCTAATATATTTGAAACTTTTTCATTTTCCTATTGTGTTTAGATTTTGAAGGGGACTTCTATAAGTTCATGTTTAATGAGATGGGACGGTTTTGTGGATGTTATTTTTTTTCCTTCGTTGTTGAAATCATTTTGGAAGTATGTTTCATCCTCCATAATCCATTTGTGGTCTGACTTGTGTTTTCCTCTACCCTTTTTATGGAAGGTGAGAGCGGCATCAGTTACTTGCTTTGCGGGTATGACTTCTGGAGTATTCATTTCTTTCACTAAGGATAAACAGGATTTCATTATGTCATCTTTAGTAAGTCTTGATGGAAAATGCCCACTTGCTACTTCAATTTCCTGGATTGAGTGAATAAAACTTCGTCAGCTGGTTTTTTTTTTTTTTTCAATGCCTGATTATGGCAAACATTTTGTAGATTAGTGCTGCTTTACATGACAATACGCCATCAGTTAGGTCTGCTGCTTGTCGAGCCATTGGCATCATTTCATGTTTTCCCCAAGTTTGTCAGAGGTGATACTAAACTTTGAGGCATAAATATCAGATGACCATCTTATTTGTTTTATCTAAAACTCATCAGAACATGTGTGAAAAGTTTAATAATGTTTTGCAGTGCAGAGATACTTAACAATTTTATTAATGCTGTTGAGACAAACACCCGTGATCCCTTAGTCTCTGTAAGGCTTACTTGACTCTTGAAAATTTTACATAAGTACACATATTTGCTACTTGAACAGCCAATCAGGCAATTTATAACTTTAGGTGAGGATAACAGCTTCATGGGCTTTGGCAAATATCTGTGATTCTATCCGTCACTGTGTCGGCTATCTTCCTTTTGGATTTACAGGTGGGCTTGAATGTTGCTGGTTTAATATTGTCAAAAACTGTGTATTTGAATGGCTAGCAATTTTTATGTTTGATGATGCTTTCCTTCTTTCTGTTGGCCTTTTAAATGATGCCACAGGTACTCATGCTAACCCCCAGTTTATCATATCATTGAGTGAGTGTGCTTTGCATTTGACAAAGGACGGAGATAAGGTAAATAATTATGTTTGTTAGATCTATGTTCCATGTTTACTTATTATTCTAATATTTCTCACTGAAGAACTGTACTGTTTTTTCTATTATTCACGCTGGTCCTTTAAGACTATGGTTGTTGTTTTCTCCTGATTAAGTAGATGCTAATTCAGACTTTGGAAGTTAACCTACCACAATAATGCAGAAATACATGATTTTTTTTCCCATCACAAACAACTAAATATTGGGTTGTTTTATTCCATTCTCTGGTTTTCCTTGTTTCCTTTCTATGAAAATATTGCTTTTAGAATTCTGTGGATTAATATCTTATTTATCGATTCCATGTTTTTCCTTTTCCTAGGTAAAATCTAATGCTGTGAGGGCTCTTGGATATATTTCAAGAATTTTTAAATGCACAACTTCATCAAAATTCCAAGAGATGTCAGTGGACCATATGGACCATGCTACTAAGGCCTTTAGCTCTGTTGAGGAACCAAAGGTTTTTCAAGGGTATAATTCATACTCTTGTCAGTTGTATTCTTCAGAAGATTCTCATAGGCTGGAGAAAATGGTTCAGGCAATTATTTCTTGCATTACAACGGGGAATGTTAAGGTATCATATTTGCAATGTTTTAATATGTCTGCTCCGAAAGTCTTATTTTTCTTTGTTAACTCCACTCCATCTTTGTTGAAGCTTGAGTATTTTTTTAACAGGTCCAGTGGAATGCTTGTCATGCATTAGGCAACCTATTTCTGAATGAAACATTAAGATTGCAAGATATGGATTGGTATAGCAAATGGGCTGTTATGCCTTCTATCAATAATTGTTTGGCTGTTAGCGCTAAGCATTTTGGAACTATTTGATTACTTTTACAAGTTTTATTATCACACGGGGAGTCTTCCTTGGTTTATGCATTTACGAGAGACATCACACACACTTTCAAATGAAATTAGGCAGATGCATATTTCAGTTTCTTCTTCTTTTTTTTTAAATTAAAAATATATATAGAAATGAGATTGATGTGCACATACTAGCACAACAAGCCTTATCCTGCTCAGATGCATGGATTGCCTGATGCCATTAGACTTTATCACACCCAACATTTATTATCATATGACATCACTGATCTTATAGAAGTTTGTTAAAGCATCCATTCAAACTTGGTACTCTGCGCTCACTTATTACTCTTCATACCTTTCTCCATTTCAACTATCAAACTTGTATCTTTTGTCAATTTCATCATCTTGTACTATCAATCCCAAATACATGAACTCTTGACACTTATGGATTGGTTTGTTCTCTAATTTTTAACTCTTAATCTTTTGTAACTTGCCTTTTGTTAAATTTGCAATGCATGGATTTCATCTTTCTCGTACTGAGGCAGAAATCCTTTGATTCTAAAATTTGTGTTCATAACTCAAGTTCAAAGTTAACTTCTTTTGGACTCCTCAATTGAAACTATATTATCAGCAAAGAGCATACATGTGTTAAAGTAGTAGTCCTTAAAGAGTATGCTGGGACCACTGAACTTATAAAAGCTTATTGAAGGATAAGACAACATTTGATTAATTTAATTTTCACAAATTTGGTGTCTAAATGGGACAAAAGGACATTGTGTCCTGTAAGTTTGGGATACAATGCAAACTCGGTCATGTCCTTGAGGTGGTTTCGCTTTTCCAAAGTAGGTAGAAGTGTTCACAATTTTCTTTCAGTCTTAATGCTGCTTGGTCATGTCAAGATTTTTCTCTCTTTTAATTGGTCATGTATTTTTCCAACTGTCAATATTTACTATGAGCTCACCTCCTTTTGATGCCTCAATCTTATCTGCTATATCTTTGATATTGACTTGTATAATTGTTGATCTAGTTTATTCTTGCCTGTTTGCAGGGCTCCATTTGTTTTTGGTATTCTTCTGCAATTATTACGTGATTCCTCAAATTTTAAGATCAGGATACAAGCCGCTGCTGCTTTAGCTGTGCCAGTGACAGTGCTTGGTACAAGATATCATCTTGTAATCTGTTTTTGTTTAGTGTTAATTTTCCATGAAGCTTGTCTGTTGCTGTGTGCTTTTTTTTTTTTTTTTTGGTGTTAAGTTCAAGGTCCTATCTATGGCTATGGTGTTTTCCTCTTAAAACTAATTCTTTATGTGATCAAGTTATCTGGAGCAAGTATTATTTGGATTAGAATGGTTGAGATGCCATCGACCCCTAGAAATTCATTTTTCAGGGTTATGGGTATTTTCTGGTCAACACCATTGTTTTTATTGTGTTCTGTCTTCATAAATTTCAACTTTTACTTTTTACAAGGTAGATAACAACTACAGAATGTTAGATAAAGGACACAATAAGGTTAGAGGAAAAGAGAAGGGAAATATGAAGACCATTATGCATGCTAATATTTCTCTACCCTTTTGGGGATAAGCACATTCATTTAATCTTTAACTCACAGTATCTGTGATGACTTGAGGGGAAAAAAAATTGAACTTCATCTTGTACTCTTAATAGATGACAGCCTAGGTATTAATATACACCTATCTACATAACTAATCATAGGATTGTGCCCAGCTGATCTATTCTGATAAATACACCATAATCACCGGAGTAGATCCTCCCTCAATTACAATTACATTGTTCCCTAATTATTTGCTGATTAGACACTGTCCACATTTCCTGCCAGACAGAATTTTAGTATTTGATGACAGAATATCCCATTTGTTCCACTTGAAAGAATCACATTATTTTGAAAATGTGACGTGTGTTTTATTTTTTAAAAAAAAACTTTAGAAGACATGAGGAAGTTGGAATGGTATCTGTTGATTGGAAAGTGGTAAAAAATTGTTTGAGGTGATTCGAACATATACAAAAAAGGCCATTAGATTTGCTGGTGAGTAGGGTAGATCAAGTAGTTTGGAGTCTCTAAAAGGGGTAGAAGAAGACTAGAGAAAACACTCAATGGAGTTATTGAACAGGACCTTTTGGTTAAAAATTTATCCAACAATATGATTGATGATAGAACACAATGGTGTCGCGTACCTAGTGGGATAAAATCCTCTGTTGTTGTTGTTTTTGTTTTAAGATGTGTTTTAATTTTTGTTTGATGTATTTTGATGAATTTCTACACATTTCCCATGGCATCCTTACTATATCTCTCTAGAATATCATTGACCAACCTTATACATGTATTGTAACAATGCTCTATAGTCTTTTATCATCATTTTTCCAGTTTTATTGCCTTTCACTGATTACTTGCAATTTGCTCTGACTTTTCTCCACCTCAATAGCATAATCTGATTATTATCCACTCACTAATGTTTTAACAGATTATGGGATATCCCTCTCAGACGTTGTGCAAGGTGTAGAGCATGTGATGGAGAACTTAAATGTGGACTCAAAATCAGCACCAACAAATTTCAAGTATAAGATTGCATTGCAGAAACAGGTGAAACTCCTATTCATCATTGCCATGTGGAGTGAGTAATTATTGTCAAATAAGACAGAAGTCGTTGGCGCCATGATTTATGGAGCTGAATTGATATTTAACCTTTTCCAACAAGATTTTTGTGTTTTATTAAATTTATTTGGTATTATAATTTTGAGAAAGAAAATGTTACATGATATGGATTTCTTTCTTAATTGGAGGTACTGTATTTAGAGTTTGAGTGTGGCTTATATGGCATTCTTTTATTTATTTTTCAGGTAGGTCTTGAGTCATAGAATTGTGAATATGCCATTTCAGCCCCTTACCGATGTTATGGCTTACGCTGAATTCATTTATTTCCATGGACAGCTAACCTTGACAATGTTACACGTTCTGAGCTTAACCTCAAGCACAAAGCATGATCCCTTGAAAGCTTTTCTTGTGAAGGTAAGCTTTTGAAGTACTCGTCATGAGGAAAAAAACAATAATGGAGTTTGTATTATGAATGAAAAGGAAAAACAAAGGAAAGGGTACGATGGCAAAATTCTCAATGAATAATTCAATAAGTAATAATGTTTAACCATCCAAATTACTCATTATAGGATCAGACATCGTTTCCCACCTAAATATTTATTGGAATTTCGAAGTTAATATCGGTGGAAAGTTCATCTCTCTTGACAAAAATGTCGTGATTGTATATATGCATGAATTGGAATCAATTTAAAATGTTGTGTTTGCATGCATTTGTAATGTCAGTTTATATGGATAGCATGAATCTCCAAATAATTTTTACAGTTGAATGGTCGGCAAAAAAAAAAAAAAAAGGTTGAATGAAACTTCTTCATGGGTTGATTTTGTTTTATTTGATTAATGTAAAGAAAGCATCATTCCTCGAAGATTGGTTCGTGGCTTTATGCTCGTCCGTGGAAGAGAAATGCCAGCTTGATGCTGAAGATAAGTCCATTGAAGATAGGAAGAAAGTAATGATTTCCAGAGCCATACAATCACTTATAGAAGTGTACAAGGAAAAAGAGCAACATGCAATCGCTCAAAGGTTTGAGGAATTGAAAAGTAAAGTATGTGCCGGATGATAAATATTCATCTTTCAGTTTGATGTATATCATTTTAGGATGGAGGTGAAAGGTTGCGGGTAACCTAGAAGCAAGTCACGGACGGTGGAGCACATAGATAAGCTCTTTGCAGCGACCATACGAGCAGCTGATGACTGGACAGGCGAGGATGTGATGACGGTAAGGAAGACTCTTATTGGGCATTGTGTCCCTGATATTCGCCATTTGAGGTATTTGTATGATTTGACCTCGCAATAGAATGGGAAAGGAATTAAATGAAATGTCTTGTATAGAGCTTCCTTTTTGTCTTTTTTGCCCCCTTTGTAATGACTCTTACCGTTTTTTCCCCCTTCTCAATTTCTAAGCATGTATAGCCTTTGTTAACTTAGATAAGCTTAAGGTAACTTTGGGCTGTAATTATAGTATCATAGTGGTTCCTTACATATAAGGGTTGGCCGCCATTTCTAATTTGCAAATAAACATGCCAAGTGTCATATTTATATTATGTTGACTTTAGATTTTGAAAACTAATTACTACCTCCGGTCCTAAATATAAGAGCTGTTTGACTAATTTAAGTAGATTAAGAAAATAAATTAAATTAGTTATTTGTAATAAATAGTTATTGTCTTTCTTAAAATATCTTGCTAATTAAGTTTATTAACTAGAACTATTATTATTAGGGCTATTTTAGAAAAAATAAATAAATATAAGAGACAAAGTGGATTAGGGTTTTATATTTAGGATCAAAATAAAAATCATACGAAGTCTTATATTAAAGACCAAAAGTAGTAGTTGTTAGTGAACAACTCTTGCATGAATGTGTACAAGAGGCTCAAAATAAAAACAAGAAAAGAAAAATCAAATGTGCAGTCCATGGAATCACTTCACCTAACAAAGACAGACCATTAGGCCAACGCAGGCTCATTTATGCTTGAACACACTAACACAACCACTAATTAAAAACTCCAGAACAAGTAAAAGGCAGGCTTATGTTGCCACTGGAATATCGTTTTGCTTCAGGAACTTGTTGCCCTTGTTTTGAGATGGATGATAGCCAATCTCCGTGAAAATGTGCGTGTGTGGTTTAACTAACTTGAAGCTGCTTCAAAAATGTTGGACAGAATCTGTTAACTTTTATAGCTAAATGAATAATTTGTGAATATTAAGAAAAATAGTCAAGTTTGTTATTTATAACAACTGTGTTTTGATTTTTCTCAACTACTAACTTGAATCATCTGCATTAGAATTATCTTTTGATTGGGAGCCTCTTAATATGTTTGAGCAAAAATAATACTCCTTTGGTCCTTAATATAAGATCCATTTAACTAATTTGATTAGATTAAAGAAGTTAGGTAAGTTAGTTAATTATAAGAAATATGACACGTCTTTTTCTAAAATATTATAATTATCTTTCTTAATACCTCCTTTCTCTTTTTCTACTTGATTATGGTTTAGAAAGTATCCATATGGGTAATTTAGAGAAAATTGATAAATATGATAAATGGGTCTTATATTTAAAACCAAAACCAACTCAACAATTAGGTCATATATTAAGAACCGGAGGAGTAATAAATTTGAGAGGTAGAAGTTTTACATTTAGGATGAAAGTAAATTTTTTGTTTAATTTTTATATTTAAGCCCGATCATCCATTGATTTTGAAGCACTTCACTGAATTTGAGACCGCCTAACCCAATTATGTTGGTGGAATAGCAAGTAAAGCATTGTTTTCAATATACGTTATATACGCATGTAGACGATATAAAATTTTTAAGTTGTACTGTTCACAAGTAATGAATAATACCATTTATTTTAAATTTTTGTCCCACTTGAAATGACTCATTTGTAGGTTATATTAAAACCCAAAATGTAACTAATGGCCCAAAGATAACCTTTTTATGTGGCCTGGACAAAGATAACCTATTTATACTTAGGCCTGTCATGAGAGTGCATTACACACACACACACACACACACACTTTATTTTATACAATTAAAAACTTATGCATACGAACATATCGATATTGGGTTTGAGTCTGGAACCCATCTAAGTGTGGCAAATAACACTGTCATGAGACAGCTTACTTGGTGGTGGGACCCTTTCAATTACTAAATAAAAACATTTTGATAAAAAAGTTAAAAAAAGAAGGAAAATAAAGAGGTTAGATTACATGGAATCATACATATGATATGATGAAGCAGTTTGTGGTCTAAAGAATCCAAGAAGTTAAGAGGGGAAAAAGAAAGCAACAACGCAAAGATCGTACGGATATGAATAATGATTGAGAGGGTCCTGTCCTGCATCCATATTTATTCAATCAAAGGCATGTTCTTGTGCTTCCCTAGCTGGCTGGTATATATGCACCAAACATGCCCTCTCTCCCTCCCTCTCTCTCTCTCTCTCTCTCTACTTATTTTTTTCCTTTTCAATTTTGACAGCTTGATGTGCCAATATATATTATAATATCTTCATAAAACTTTGTGCCCCCTCCGGCTTTGTTCTATTTGATCTGTCATTTCCTTTTCTACTTATTTCAAATTTTATAACTATTTTCAATTAAAAAGAGGTAAGAAGAATATTCAATTAATTATGCACTGCCAATTATAATAACCGACTCCGACAATGATGCGTGATATGCACAACCATATATTCTTGGTCAAAAGGCTGGGGAAATATAACAAAAATAGTTTTTTTTTAAGAACGAGAATATAGAAATTATTAATTAATGAGGCGAGTAAATTAAGGTATATTGCCATGATGAACGAGGGGGAAAAAACAAAGAAATATAGAAGAGGCAATACTACCGAATCACTAAGGAAGAAAAAGAAAAGAATAAAGGAAATCTAGAACTAGAACCGTATTTCATTTTCTAAAAAAATCCAAATATTTTAAATGATATAGGACCAAAAGTATTATCATATATATCTAGTAAAAATAACAAAAAGGGAGGGAAAAAAAAACTGTGGTGCCGTTGGGAACCAGCTGATCTAGGAATCTGAATGGTAGGCTACACAATATATATAGAGACACACAAAAGTTGAATTAGTGTTTTAACAATAGAGGATGATGATGATCTCTCAAGGCTAGTGGGCTATCACCATCAACAAATTAGGAGGATACACACGTATATATATATATGTATAGATGATGATGATGAAGCAAAGAAGATATAGAGCTTCCTAAAATCCTATTGTTGGAGGCTACATGTGAATGCATTTCCATGCTTACGTGATAATGAGATATATACATATCTCGTCCTCATTTCTCTCTCACTACACGTTTTCTTTCAAGGTTTACGTATGAACGCACACGAATAGTGATTAGGTCAAGCAGAAGAGATCAGATGTATATCTTATGAATAGAATTTCTAATTTAATCTTCATAAATGATAAATATCACATTTGTCTCTCCTTTTATGTATCTTGATAATACTCAAATCTAAATTAGTCAGTAATACCAGATATCAGGTATCTATCATAACCAATATATATAAAATTATGCGCGCATGCTTAGAAGCACAAGGAGGGGCAATAGGAGGAGCATAATGGGAGATAAATTTATAGAGATATTTCAAGGCACGCAATGATTCCAATGATCATGTGCCTCTCCACTTACAACTACAACACCAAACTCTACACACACACACTATCTCTCTAATTACTCCTCCGGTCCTAATTATAAGACCCAATTGACTTATTTGAGGAAATTAAGGAAGTAAGTTAAGTTGGTTATTTATAATAAATAAGTGTTGTCATTCCTAAAATATCCTTGCTAATTAAGTATATTGGCTAAAACTATCATTATTAGAAGGATTATCTTGGAAAAAAATGCATAAATATAAGAGACAAAATGGATTGGGTCTTATAATTAGGACCAAATAAAAAGTCAAATTGGGTCTTATAATAAGGACCGGAGGAGTATATTCATTCCTTCATAATTCATTCGATAATTTAAAAAAAAATCCCTTTTTTTCTCTCTTCAAATCCTTCTCTCTTTCTCTCTCACACACAAAATCAATATGCCTATAAATGACCCATCAACCATATATATGCCTAGATCCGAGTATATTATATATCATTTCAGCAATCATAACTATGAATCATTCTCTCTTTCCCTTAATTCAATTTCTATGTGCCTGGTGGGGGACTGCACATTAAAATCTCTCCCTAGCTCCCACCCATAGGAAAATCAGAACCAAACAAAACAAATAATTAAAAAAAACCATATATATATAGCTATATATAGGTAGACAGAAGCATAGATGTTTTGTGTAGGTTTTGGTGTCTGAAAATGGAGGCCTGGTATGCGGGATTTGCTCCTCAAATTTCATTGTTAATTTTCCACGTCATTCCAACTTTGAAGCATATATAGTGTTAGTGGATTATTATTTCACAAGTACCTGTACCACAATGGTATGTTTTTTTTTTGGGAATCTATGTGTTTATATATATATATAGAGTACGCGCCACCTCAACTTGGACTAATTAATATATATACGTTATTAATTAATTAAGTACACTTATGATATTATGAGGTGGGAGGCGATAGTTCTTTTTAAAGGACCAGTCTGTGATTATATGGGAAAAGCATCTCTTCACCACTTTGATTGAAATAAAGAAAGAAAATAATGTAAAGATTCCGTTTAAAACTAGAGTCAGTTGTATTGTACGTAACTCAATCAAAATATACCACTAGGAGACCACAAATCACTTGTAATATTTGCATGTGCGAGGGCTTATAAAAAGTCTCTATTTTAAAATTTTATTAATCAGAATTAGAAAGAGTTGGATTAAAATACCGCCGATATTTTCTACATATATATTAAAAAAATGTAAGTTCTTTTTTTCCCAATAAAATTTCTAAACAGAAAATTTTTTATCGGTCTATCGAGAGAAGTTTTCAATATTGTCCTTTTGATATCCTTGAAGGCCACATTCTTTTCTCTTTTATTGTCATCTGTACTTTTAGCAACAAATCACCTTTCACAACACACACACACGAACACACACGCACGCACGAATGCTATGATATAAATAAAGCAAAATAATAATAATTAGGTTAAAATATATTTTTGGTCTTTTAATTTTACATAAGGTTTTATTTTGATTCTTTAATTTTAAAAAGTAAACTTTTAATCCTCCAATTCTAGAAGCGTCAACAAAAAAAAGATAATATTGAGCTATTGAATATTAATAAAATATTATTAAATGTTATCATATTAAGTTTAATTTTCAAAATAATCATGATTATTACAAAAAATTATCATTTAAGACTAACAATTTTAGAGTTAAAGGACTAAATTGTATACTTTTTAAAGTTAAAAGACTAAACTAAAATCTTACATAAAATTAAGAGACCAAATGTATACTTTAGCCTAATAATTAATACGAATAACCCTTGTTTCCATTAATGGTTTGATGATCAAGCTCAATAATGAATGAGTTCAAAATATGCATTGCACCTGGGAGTGAAGATCTCTGCCGTAAAATAATTAATAATCATCAGTTTCAATTTGCACTCATTGATTGATAACTATGCACATCAAAACAACCAAAGCGCATCTTTTTCAAAAGAAAACTCAACTGGCTTAGCTTGGTAGTAATTAATATACTAATGAATTGGTCCAAAGTGATGACAAGTTGTTAGTCTGAGAAGATCATAATTATTAAATGATAATAGAGCATTAACTTTATTGAAGAAAACATAGGAAGACGCAATTAGAGAGGAAGATAATGTAATTAATCTGAGTTACAAAGGCAAAGTGCAGGTGTGGTGCTGCAATAATATTATCACTTAGCTTCTCCTCCATTATCAAGCAAAGTGCTACTCTTCAAACCCACTACTTTATATATGTGACTGACATCTCCACGATCCACAACTTCAAAACCAAAACTTCATTATTATAGCATCTTTTTAATTCACCGTTATGCATATAATATCATAAAGTTTTTAAGATGTAACATTAACGGTATATAAAACCATTCTTGAATTGAGCAAAAATATCATCTCCGTTAAGTGTAACTAACATCAATTATTGTATGTTGCATCAAAGAAACTTTAGTGTTAGATGTGCATTGAAGAATATTTTATGGGTGAATTTCCACTTTAACTCTAATAATAATAACCTATTTATATATCTAGTTGTAGTGAGCGGTAAAGAAAACCTACTAATACATGACTAAGATCTCCACTAACCCAGAACTTGAAACAAAACTTCATATTCTCATTAAAAAAAATCTAATATAGAAAGCTCAATAAATTAAACTATCTGAAAAAAGAATAATTAGAAACCGCAGTTATGCTTAATTGTGAATATGTGAGCAGTGAAAATATATTCCCCATGTTTTATCTGAAAACTCAGTCATGAATGATGCTTAATTCATTGTGTTTTGCCTAATAAATTCTAAATGCAAGATTTCAATCTATTTTTTTCTCACAAAATTTATAAATATTTTTAAAATTATTCATATTGATTGGATGAATGAAAAGAAAATTTCACATCGATGTGTTGTGATTAGAAATTGATACTTTTTTATTATAATTAGTTAATTTAGCTTTTTTTATTATTATTGTGACGGCAGGTGATGGTGGCTTGAAATATATAAATAAATTAAATAATTATGATAGAAGCAGCTAGTAGATTCTGTGAACTGACATGAAAGAATCCATCAGTGACCGGTGGGATAAGAATTTTCTTGAGTTTTCAAACTGCCTTTATACTGATACCAATATTTGGCCACTATATACATATATACATGTATATATACACACAACTCGGCGTGTGTGTGTATTCGCGGTTCAAACAATATTATCATCTACGACAAAGCAGTTATCTCAAATAAAAATTTAACGAGTGAGCTTTTGATCACTAAGAAGATACTGGGATCACTAGGTGGAATATATATAAATATATATATTAATTAGAATTAAATTATTGGGTGAGTGTTGTTCGTTTTCTTTTTTTGTAGTGAGTTGTAAAGTATGACTAATGAATGGAAGGAATATATGCGAGAATATGATCTCCATTTATGGAATTAAAAAAAAAAGGGGGAATAGCCGAAAGAACATGTAAAGATGAGATAATGAGAGAACAAATTAAAGGCATTTAATTAATTACGTGATGACTTGATCGATATAGCATTGATTAATTAATTAATATGATGAGCATTGAAAGTCATCATATTCCTTAATAGTGGTTAATTTGAATTTGAAGAGCTCATTCATGGCTTTGTGTCTTAATTAATTAAACACAAGATTTCCCTTTATTTCTCTTATCCAACTCATAAGGCACTTTTAACACGTCTTACTAAAATACCAATAAGAGTTAATCATGTTGGTAAGGAGTCAGCTTACAACTCACAAAACTGTAAGTTTGAATCACACTACCAATGTGAGGATCTTATTAGTAGACAATCTGTGAGTACAAAATATTTTCTAAGTTTGAAGACATGCTCTGATTCTGGTAAGCCCTTAAAACCACATCATCTAAACTTGTACATTACCATAACATGTTTTACCAAAACAATAACTTAGAAAAACTCATATAATAAATTTCATAAGGTAACGTATATATTAAAAATAGAAAAAGCCTTCTTTCTCTATTTGAATAAATAAGATCAGAGAAGTATCTAGATTTTGTTACCCTAATTTTTTTAACTGTGAATCAAATTAGTAGACTTTTCCTTTTGATTCCTTATCACCCCAACCAAAATGTACAACATACATTTAAGAACAAATTGCACACGCACGCTGCTTTTCATATTTTTATTCGGTTTCATTTTAATCTCCTTTAACTTTTAAAATATACTTCCCATTCCTGATGTGAAAATTAGATGCGAGTTCTGAGTATACACTGTTAAATAAATTTATGAAAAATGATGGCTTCTATAGGTTAATTAAAATCTATTTTTTATTTGTATTATTTCTTAAATATAATTAGGTCTAATTAATCTATACTGGCATGCTTGAGTAAGTTAGTTTTTTTTTTCCAAAGAATAAGTTAGTTATATGTAACATAAATTAGGGCGTGTTTAGTTAATTTAATTTACATTTTTGCCTGATACTTTTATTTCAAGAGTATTCATTTATTTTTTGTCTTCTAATTTTTTTGGCCATTTGTCTCTTCTAACTTCTGCTACGAAAGATAAGGATTAGAAAAGTGTTCATAAATGTAATGTCAAATCTCATCTTCTCAGAATTGATTGTCAAATATGCATAAGGATAATATTATATCTATCCGATTCTTATCATAAAATACCTTTTTTAAAAAAAAAAACTAAGTGGTTCTCGTCACCAAGTGAGATGTTATTGGGGGAAAAAAACTAAGTGAGATGTTGATTGCATGTTTTCAAAACAGCCCCTTAATGCAAGTTTATTTTATTTTTATTTTTCAAGATGTAATTCATGATTTTATAATGGTGAATTTAAAATTGTTTATTTCAATAAATGCAGTGATTTAACCACATCTTGCTCAAAGAGCTAGAGACATAGGTATTTTCTTACTAAAGGATAATTCTATTTGAAATACAGTCAAAAACTAAACATGTGCTTCTTTTATAGTAGAGATTCGAGTATTAAATTGTTACATTATGAGAGATTAGCCATTTCTACTAGATTTAACTCTCGTTAGTAATATATATATATATTACTTCAACTTGTGATTTAAAAAACAAAGAAAATTCTTTTATTCTTGATGTGAAGCACATGCTTAAATCAGAAATCACTTTGAAAGCACGTCAATTCAGATTTAAACTCCTTTTTCAAAAAACGAATCGAGGTAATAACATATTAATGATCTCATTCATTAATTAATTAGATACTAACATTGTCACGAATGGCTTAGAGTCTTAGACCACTCATAGTGTCCCTTCAGAATCGATTTAGTATATTGCAAAGGATCATATCATAACCTACTGTAGTAATAATACTTAAAGTATTTGGCAAAAAAAGTAATAATAATTAAAATAAATAAATAATTAGTAAAAAATAATTAGAGTGATTCTGAGAGATTAGAACATGAAAAAGCTAAGATTTCATGATATTAAAAGATGAGAAAGACATATAGACCTAGTATATAGAAAAGTCAGCCACTAGTTTTGTTAAAGGCCTTTTTACATATATTTTAATTGTTATTGTTAATAATAAAACCAGCCAGTTTGTCCCTTTTCATAATTTTTATTATAAAGTGATGTAAGTGTGATTATTATCACTAGTTAATTAAGGTTAACCTCCACAAGAACAAGATCATCATCGATTTGTTTTTATTTTCTTTTTATGCTTTTTTTACGGGATGAAATGCGTCAACTGTCAATTAAGGTAGTTAAGTGCAGCAATTTAGACCCCAGATAAAGACACGACTTGTGAGAACATCATTCATATTGAATCTTATCTCTTTAATACGGTATAGTTTTTCTTAAGTTTAATTTTTAATATGAAATATAAAACTTATCATAAATTTGCGTCGTACATAGAGCCTAATATTTGGTTGGATAATTTTTCCTTAAATTTTAAGGTACTTAGATTTTTTTTAATATTACATAATTTATTGCAAAATTTCATTAGATTTTTAAATTTCCATAAATAATTTCAAGTACATGTATCATATTAAAGAGTTATTTGTAATTAAAAAAGTGTATAAATAATTTACAAAGATATTCTTTTTGTAAATTTACTTTTTAGATGCAGATATCAATCAACATTATTATTCGCCCAAAAAAGTCAATAACATTATTTGTACGTTTCCAAATTAAAAAAAGTGTGCAATTTAAGTTTTCTTTAAAAAATACATACAGAATCAGAAAAAAAAATTATATGAATAAATACAAAATAAATTATGAATTTTAAGAAATGATGAACTATAAATTAAAAAATTATTATAAGTAAAAATGTGGGTAAATCATATCTTTAACCTTTATAAAAATTTTTACCTTAAATCTTCACATGAACTAAGGACAGTAGGACATTAAAAATTTCACCTAATTGCTATGTTTAAATATGAAAAATTTAATTCCACTTTTAATTAAATTGAGCAGATATAGTATAATAATTTTTTTTAAAAATGGAATGAGATAGTGGGGGAGTGGGGTCCACGCGCCACCAAATGATTTTGCAGGGGGAGGAGGTGCGCGTGGGAATGTCGAGACCTAATCAGTGATTCATTGTGGGGACTGCGGAAAACGACCCCAAAGCTCTGCCCACTAGAATATTGGAGTGCGTGCCACGTGTCAGCTTCCTAACTCCATCAGCTCTCCTGCTAAACGACACCTCCCCACGATACCGTATCACCATTACCCCAGTCTCCACAAACCACATTGCGTTTTATTCGCAGTTTCGTTGTTTTTTCCCCCTCTCAGGGCTGTGTTGGGGACCTTTGATTATTTAGTTGATCACGTAACTAAGATCCCAGTCAATTCTTAATTATTGTCTTCTTCTTTCATAAAAAAAGATAAATAATCCAGTCATTTTACAATATGCAAATTGATAAAACACCACCAGAAAAAGTGGGTAATTATTTTACTTTGAATGATTTCAAAGTCATTCTCGCTATTATTCATTATTCATTCAGTGGCATCCAGTTTCTTTTCTTTTCTTTTCTTTCTTTTCATGACCTAGAGGATAATTACGTACAACTTCAAAAACAACCCCTGAATTATGTATATGATATAAAACTTATATATAATTATATAAATGAGTAATCATTTAATTTGTCCAGAAAGTTTGAAATTAAATTAGATATTTTTAAGCATCACACGAAATTTAAACAAAATGATAATATTTTTTATACAAAATATATTACTTATAACTTGTGAATAAAATAAACAAATTAATCTATCCATTATAGTATAATTTCATTTTGTATTTAATCAGGTTTTGAAAGTTTTTGTTACTTGATTCTTGTTATTTTTGTTGCGTTACTTTTAACTTTTATTCTATATTGCACGCCTAAACATAGTTTATATATATATATATATGGATAACTGCTCATAATTATAATTTAAGTTAAATTGCTTTTCACATTGATTGTTTAATAATAAACATGTAAGTGTATATAAAACCTTGAGGTAGTCATATTACCTCCAGTTCTTAATATAAAAACTCATTTGATTTTTATTTTAGTTTTAAATATAATACTCCAATTCACTTTGTCTCTCATCTTTATCACTTTTTTAAGGTAGTTCTTATAATAATAGTAGTTATAATCAATACATTTGATTAGCAAGGATATTTTAGGAAAGATAACTCCTATTCATTACTAATAACCAACTTAACTAGTTTCTTTAATTTACTCAAATTAGTTAATTAGTTCTTATACTACCTCCGGTCCTAATTATAAAATCTTGTTTATAGTCTAGTTCTTATACTGCCTCCGGTCCTAATTATAAGACCTCGTTTGTAGACTACAAACAAGGTTTTATAATTAAGACCGGAGATAATATTAAAGACTAGAGGCATTCCGGCTTATATAAAATTCCATACAATGCATAAACTAAACATTCTTTTGTGTTTGACTGGAAGTGATAAGAGGGGACGAAATCATTTGCTTAGGGAAAAAATGGAGGGAGAAGAATTATTCATTATATGAAAAAGATGAATTTTCTCTTTTTTATTATAAAAGTATAGTGAATAGTTTATTTATTTATCATGACTATTTTCATAACTCACATATTTATTATAAATTTCGTAAAAGAGTTAAAAAAAAAAAAAGTATCTACCATCGCTTGGCTGATGATCCCAACTCAACAAAAAATTATTAAAGGTAGTATCCTCTCTTATGTCCAACATAATTAAATGATAGAGCATTACAATTTCTCATCCCCTCTACTATGTTAGTTAATAGAAATTCACTTGTACATAAGGAAAATGTGTTAAAATGCAAGATAAAATTAAGAATAATTTTTTTCAAAAAACCAAGTTCTTAAATATTTTTAATATTAAAATCTTTAAATATAGTTCTTATTGGAAAAAAGGTGCCAATGTAGTGCGTTGGAATTTTATCTGATAGAGGAATAGATTTAATTTGACTTGACTGGAATGATTTCCCATGTCGATTTGATCATGACCTAAATGCCCATTCCTCATAGGTGCTATTTTTTTTCCCCGTGATTTCGTGATATATATTGTCATTAAATAATTTTTAGACATGTTATTAAAATAATGTTTTTTAAAAATACAGTGCATGTTATAATCAAAATCAATCTTTTCCTGGTTATGCCTAGTGGAATAGGCGCTGGTCAAAAAAAAAATGCCTAGTGGAATAGGCTATTTTTTCACAGTACGGAGAATTAATATTCAAACTTTCATTTGAAGAAATGTCACATTTAATGACGGGTAATATCTCAAATATAATTGTCTCTAATAAAAAAGTATTTACATCTAGCAAAACAAAACCCAATCTTCCACATTTCTGATATTCTGCAGCTAATTTAAATTTAAATGGTATCAAATTTTATAATCCTCCATATAAGACTTTGTTTGTAGTCTACAAATGAGGTCTTATAATTAGGACCAGAGGCAGTATAAGAACTAGACTATAAACAAGATTTTATAATTAGGACCAGAAATAGTATAAGAACTAGTTAACTAACTTAAATAAATAAACTATTTAGGACTGGAGGAGTATAAAATAACTTTCTCAACATAATCTCTTAAACTTTGGCCGGAAAACATAATCTCTTAAACTAAGTCCAGACCAAAATTTCACTTACGGCGCCAAGGGCCATCCTTGAAAATGGTTATCATATATAACAATCATCACAACCTAAAAATTTAATTATTTAATATTGCCCCTACCACTCTTTGTCTTAATATCCCTTTTCAATTCTCATTCGATTATTATGAGAAAAATACAATATACTCCTCCGGTCCTAATATAAGACTTAATTTTTAAATTGATTTTGAATCATAAATATAAGACTCATTTTTATATTTATCAATCTTCTCTAATTACTCCTATAGATATTCCCTCAACCATAATCAAGTAGAAGAGGGAGATGGTGTATTAAAAAAGATGATTATGGGTTTTAGGAAAAATGTGTCACTTTTCTTATAAATAACTAACTGACCTAACTTCTTTAATCTAATCAATTAGTTAAATGGGTTTTATATTAATGATCAGAGAAGTAGAGTACCGCACATGTTGGTAAACACAGTGATAGATGTAGATGCTTCAGATCTTTGTAAATTTTTAAAATTTATGTGAGTTTGGTTTCATAAATTCTTGAAGGTTACAACATACTTTACAACTTAAAAAATGCTCATAAATATACTCACGGATTACTCACTAATAGTATCTTCATATTATTATTGTTAGTTGGACTCAAACTTATGTCGATCTTTTGTGATACTACTTCCTGTCTTTAATATAAGACTTTATTTGATTTTATTTTGATCATAAATATAAGATCCTAATTCACTTTGTCTCTCATATTTATGTATTTTTTTCAAGACAGTCCTCCTAATAATAGTAGTTATAGCTAATACACTTAATTAGTAAGGATATTTTAAAAAAGGCAACACATATTTATTATAAATAACTAACTTAATTTTTTTCTTAATCTCCTCAAATTAGTCAATATCTCTTTATAATTAGAACCGAATGTAGTATAATAGATCATTTCTTTTCTGCTGAACCGATTTTTGT
>NW_021632697.1:0-34149 GCF_004799145.2 Neltuma alba | reverse complement strand
ATCAATGATGGGCACTAATGGCAGGAGAAGCAAGGAGAAGAAGTGGAGAATTATTGATGCTAATGATTGATACTAATATTCAATGTATAATTCTCCTATGTTATAATTATGTTGTGAATGCCATGTATTTAATTATAAAGCTTATGGCATGTAGAGAAATGTATGAGCATGAATGGGAAAAAGTAAGCCCATGTTAGGTATGCCAAAGAAATAAAAAGAATTAAAGTAAAGAGATGTTAAGGGATAAAACGTAGGTCATGGAGCAGTTAGCTTCGAGCTTCAGTTTGACCTATCATATGAATGAGTTAAGCTATGAAATTTGGCATACTTATAGTGCACATCCAAAGCTTTAAAATGAGTTATGAATCACCTCATTTAGATGTGTATACGAAGAGATATGAATTTTCAAAGTTAAGGCGTAGAATCTGGAAAGTCCAGATTTTACCAAACGAATAGTAATCTTAATCCAATAAATGTACGTTTTCAGTGAGGGTGAGTTCAGTTGAATAATTTTTCCCTTAAAGAGCATTGAAAGATCCTTTTGTAGAATTTTGGAACACCTCCATATGATTTTTCTAGAATTAGTTATGATTTTTCAAAGTTGGACCTGTAATCTGAAAACTGGACAGTGAACAGTAATTTTTCGAAAATTAATGTCCAAATTGAAATTTTTAAGTTTAAAGGCCATCCAAAGTGGTTTGAATGGTTATAAATGACTGCTAAGGTACTATATAAGTAAGGTGTGACACCAACATATGAATCATGCTTAAACATTTTACCAAAGAGTAGGTCCACATTTCAAAAGCTCTTCAATAGGTGGCTTAACTTCCAAATTTCCCAAAACATTCAGCATCATACAAAACCCCGCAAGACAAATTTTCCTTTTCAATATACAGAATACATTTAGATCATAAATTGTTACTTAGAGTGAGAAAATAACCAAACTATTCACAATACCATGGTAGCATGTACAAATAATTAGCAAGTCGTTACCTCTCACCTAAGTAAGGAAAAACAAACCACTACGATGCCTCGTGCACCAACAAGACTTACAACCGGTCTACACATGCACACAAACACACAACCACTATGTATTAGTTATCAAACTAATAAAGTGGTCAACACAATACTTGGGGACTTAAAATTCCTAACCTCAATCCAAACTCTACCTAACTCAAAAGGGTCAAGCCATCTTAGTAAAACCCTAAAAACCACAAAAGTCCACTAAAACTTTAGCTCTCCTTCCACAACATCAATTGGATGCAAAACCTCAATGATCCACTCTGAGAATGTCATACCCAAACCATCCAAAGATAACAAATCAAGTCCTAACAACATTCTAAACTAATTAGACATTCAATTTAACCCATATTATCATAGCCCAAATCATAAAACTCAAATTCAACCTTCACATTATCATCCTCAATCATAAATGTCACACCTTACTATTATATTGACTTAGGTTTCTTTCAAAACCAGGGCATACTTTTTATCTTAAAAACGCTAAATTTCATATTTTTACTGTTCATCGGGTAAAAAACCAGTTTTTTCTGACCCAACTTCAAAAATTCATAACTTATTCCACAAAAATCAAATTGGGGTAGTTCAAAATTCTATTTAAATATCTTTAAGTACTATTTCAAGGAAAAATAATCTCATGATCCAATTACTTATGAAAAAGCATTAGGTTTTTGTGAAATGCAACACTGTCCATTTGCCAAAAACCCTTTTTCCCAGATTCTGAACTATAAATTTGAAAAATCATTAAAAATCGTATACTTGACCATTTTTAACGTAGTAGATATCAATTTGAAGCTCAGGATGTTATCTATAATCATGCCAATTTCGTGATTAAACGCATTTGGGAGCATAGTCAAAAGGTCACATAAACAAGGCAGTGTCAGTGTGCTTACAGCACTGTTAGTATAATATGTACATAACCAAAAAGGGTCCATGAATTTTCTGGCAAGACACCATACTTTAGCCTCCAATTTGCAGCTTGCTCATAGGAGTTTCAGGCCCTAAAATGTTAGATTATATTTGGGGGATGAGATTTTAAGAAATCCCAGTAGCAAGATCAATAAACCAAAACATTAACATGCATCATTATAAAGCATTTCAACTTTAGCTATCATAGGAGAACTAATCTTTTTATAAATAGGCAACCTCAACATGCAAGGCCATGGCAACAAATGCAAGGAGCAACTATATCACATCATCATAGTTCAACTATATAATAGCAAGCATACATGCCATAAATAACAATGCAAAGTTAACATTAATGGCTAATTGGATCCCACTACCTTGATCCAATGCTTTTTGTTTTTCTTTGTTGTTCCTTCTTGCTTCCACAAGTGTCAAGTCCTAACATGGCAATCCACAAAAAGGGCAGCAAGAATCATCAATCATTCCTCATAAAATCAATAACATAACTCAAGTAACTCCTAAACCCTTTAAGTTTTCATCTTTGTCCTTGAATTTTTAGAGTTGGTTTCCATAAACCCTAAAAATTCCCTCTTGACTCAACCCTACATGATTTTTGATGTAGATTCCAAATATCTACTTGGATTTAAACAAAATAAATTTTCTTCCTTCAGTTTCAGCTTGGCCGAACCACTATGGTTCACTTTCCAAAAATTACAACTTTGGTTCTATGGCTTCCAACCCTCGTTCTTTAGGTTTACCCTACACCATTTTTCATTTTGAACACAATGGAAGCCTCAAAACTTTGAAAAACACATCCTAGGGTTCAGATCTTGCTTTGGCCAAAATGGATCTCAAGCAACATAGCAAAGAAAACGCTTCAAAATAAACCTACAAACTCTTATAACCACTAGGATCTACCATACTTTGAAGTGTTCTAGCAAGATCCAATAACCAAAGTCCCTCCCCTACATAAGAAGCATTTCGGCCAGCACTCAAAGAGGAAGAGAACCAGAAATTTCAACCATACAACTCAAGCAAACAAGGCAAGGAACATCTTAGAACCAAAAATTTACCTTGGATCTCACTTATATGCTTAAAGTTGATGCCTTTCTCCTTGGTTTTCCTTTGAACTCTCTCTTTTTCCTTCACTCTTTGCCTTAGCCAAACCTTGAATCAGATTTAGGGGGAGGAGAAGCTCATTAATGCTCACAAAATATCCCACCAACCATCATTAATGATATGCCATGTATCAAGAGCTTAATTAGTCTTAATCCTCTCTCTTAATTAACTTAAATCATAATGTAATTAAATTCCAAAGTCAAGATCCTCTCCATTGTTAGCTTGACACTTGGAAAGCTTTAATTACCATCCATTAAAGGCTTGACAAGTGGCAATTTGTGGGCCAAGCAAAGTGCAAGACTCTACTTCTTGCTTGATCGGTGCACTTTACTCCGGGTTTAACTTCTTTTCTATAGTTACAGTACTCTGGCCTCTGTAATTATTTTTTATCAGATTCATAAAATATTCTCCTCATTTTTATCTTTCTAAATTTGCCCTCTTTATCTCAAAATTAATTTCTCAATAATTAAATAAGATGGAAAACTAATTTCCTTCTCTTTAATGATTTTTCCACTTTTCAGAGGAATTGGGAAAAATCTTGGGTACTTAAGGGCCTTCTTTTAATTTTATAATCTCTTATAATTCTTTGAAACATCATAGAAATTTTCTTGGAATTTTTATCCTCCTTAAAATATTTACTTGGATTTTTCCAAATAAAAGATCTTAAACTAGCTTAAATTGCCCTTAAATTCCTTTGTAATTTCTCTAAGGACAATTTGGTTATAAAACCAATTTTATAATCCCATATAATTCTCAAGGAACCTTGTCCTTATTTTTTCATAATTTTCTGAGGCTCGAAATTATTTTTCCATAATTATTCTTAACCAATTTTCCTTAATTAGTCAAACTTTTCATAATTGACTTGGAAAATTATAATAATTATTTTCCACCAAAATTCTTCTATTTTTCCTTGTCATTTTTGACATTTAAATATTTAAGAAAATCCTTATTCCTAATTGCCATATTACTGGATGTGACATTTCTCCCCCTCTAAATAAATTTCGTCCTCGAAATTTAAAGTGTATCTTATTGGAAAAGTTCAGGATACTTTTCCTCTATCTTAGTCTCTATCTCCCTTATAGCTTCTAGTATAAGACCCTTCCAGACAACCTCAACTAATGGAAACTGCCTGTTTCTCAGTTGTTCAACTTTCTGATCAATGATTCGCTTTAGTCTGATCTTAAAGAAGGGTTGTCTTGGAGCATAATGTCATCATAGCTTATGACATGTGTCGGGTCTAAATGGTACTTTCATTGGGAGTTATAGAAGACATCATAAATTTGACTTACATTCGGGGGAATGGTCACTTATAGCCTACTGGTCCAGTCTTGGACAAAATTTGAAATAGTTCATCATACTTTGAACTTCTTAGGCTTTAGGGATCGACTGACTTCCGTTGTTAGTTACGCTTTAATCACCAACCTTAATATTTAACGGTCTCCTTTGATGTCTGAGTAGCTCTTTTGTCTATTTTGAGCCGTTAGAAGTCTTTGCTAAATAACTTTAATCTACTGGGAAGTCTGGTCCACTATATTAGGACTATACTTACTTCTTTCATTAAGCTTTATCCAGCACAAGGGAGATCTACACTACCTCCCATAGAGTGCTTCATATGGCGCTACTCAAATACCTACATGAAAACTGTCATCTTGAGCGAATTCGGCTAACAGTAAGTACATACCTTGGTTACTGCTAAAATTAAGCACATGTGTGTGTAGCCTATCTCCTAACACCCATATCATTCTCTGTGTTTGCCCATCCGTCTCAGGATGGTAATGGTAGGCTATACTGAAGTTCAGAGTAGGGTCCATTTCTTTCATAAGGACCTCCAAAACTTCAAGTAAATCTCAGGTCTTAGTCTGAAACCATACCGCTTAGGATACTCGATAGCCTAACAGCTTCCTTAACTTTCATCTTCTATTATCTGCTAGACTTAGTGCATTCTTGCCAAAATGGCTAACACTTCTGGCTTTTGCACCCTCTTACATTACTTCCTAGAGGTTACCTATCACTGGGCTACTTTTACCTAGGCACACTTAACTGAACAATGCTGACGGAAAACTGAGGCACTGATTTTGATAGGCTCAATCCTAGTACTTTGCTGTCTTAGACCCCTTTCTTAATCTATCTTTAGTTGGGTCTTTTTAGCTTACATTCTTGTCTCTTGCCTCATCTTAAGGGTTTACCCCTCAATACTCAGTCTGTCTCTGTATCACATGGAGTTCTTCCTATATCTTGAGCTAGCCTGAATGTCTCTTTTCTAGGTCTTATGGCTCTAACTCCTCTAACTTTGGCTTTCCTCTATTAATTAGAAGGAAATTGAATCCAGTCCGATCAATGATAAGGTTATTTGGAAGGAAATCATGGGTACTCTCTCAATACTGGTTTACAACCGAAGGAGGTTTCCACATCATTAACTCATCCCTGGTCCTCATCTTCCCAAATAGGTACCAATCTCTGGGAGACTTAGACCATAGGACTAAGTGAAGTCATCTCCATTCAGTTGGTCACCATACTAATAATTCCCTAAAACTGTTCCAAGAACCAATACCATTTTCTTAAGCCTCCTGTCAATTCCCCAGGCCACATATTCGTCTCTTTAGGTGCATAAGTGTAACATCCAGACTTTTGGGCCTAGAAGGATCAAAAGTAGCCTGAATTGGATAGGCTACCAGACCCTTTTTAAGCAGAAGTCCCAAAGATGAGAAAAGAAGTCAAAGCAGTTTCAGGGACTAAACTGCAAAGTAAAAGTTTTTCAGGGGCTTCAGTATAATCAAGATCAGAGACTCCAGTAAAGTCTTGAAGGCCTAAAGAGAGAAAATAGACCAGATATAGGCCAAAGGTTAAGTTAGAAGTCTCAAAGAGAGGATTATATGAAGTTAAGTCCAAGCAAGGACTAAACTGTAAATTCAAAAAGTTATGACTAGCAAGGGCAAAAATGGAAGAGTGTACAGAAAATTCCAAGAAAATCCTAAAAAATGAGAAATAATATTCTAAGACTCTTCTATGAAGAGAAAAGATGAAAATACCCCTAAGATAGCTTAAATGGAATTTATGAGGTGGTGGTCAGTAAAAAGTACATTGTTTGAGGTAATTATTTAAAATAGCAAGAGACCTAAAAAATGTATGTAAAAATGAGGATTAATTGGTTGAAAGGTTATACTGATTTATAAAATTAGTCTTGCAACCAAAAGGCCAGTGGAATGGTTTTAATAAATTAAAGACTAGATTATATCGATAAAAGGGTATTTTAGTAAATGATTTTTATACAAGGCTTAGAGGAAGTGTTATGGCCTGAAAAAATTCATAGATACTCTCTAGAATGAAGGGGAATTTATGGAGTAGACAGAAGAATTTTCTAAACCCTGGAAGGCCATAAAGAAAGTCGGAGAAACGTGGGCCAAGTAAAATAGGAGGAAACTTAAGGGCTAAGTTTAGATCCGACGGTTATGATCTAATCTTCCTTCTCCTCCACCATTTTTGCGACACGTGGCCTCTTCTAGAAGCATGATGCAAGGATGATGTAATAAGGTGATGCAATGATGATGCAAAAGTCCACTTGAACTTCCAAAATTGCTCTTACTCCTTCTTCTAGCTACCAAGGGTATTTTGGTCCATTCAAGCCAACTTTTTGGCTATAAATAGGCACTCTTCTCCCCCCCAATTTGGCCAAGCTGATGAACACTAGGGGAAAATTTGCTGCCCTTGCATCTAGAGAGAGAAAGAGCTATTTCTAGTGAGAGAAAGTCTATCTAAGTTCAAGCTTTAAGATCAAGGTATGTGGTGGCTATAGCATCTGATTTGATACCTATTTCAAATTAGTTACTGTGTATATCTGATTCTAAAATTTTTTATGCTTAAAGTACACTATGTAAGATTTAAATCCATGGGTAGAACACTTTATTTGGATATGTGTAAGATTTATGGTGATTTTTCAAAGTTAGGGTTTGAAGTCTGGAAACAGTGTTGAACTTTTGGAAGAGTTTCGAGTTCCGTACAATTCTGGTACTGTTCATAATAGAATTGGTTCCTGAAACTATTTTTCTTTTAAAGATAACTTAAGGAGATTTTAGTGAGACTTGGAAGCACTCAATTTGGATTTTTCTAGATTTAATTATGAATTTTCAAAGTTGAGCAAAAAATTCTGGAGTTTCTGCGTGAACAGTACCCGCGAACCAAAATTTCCAGATTTGGTATTCTTGAATCTAAGGCTATCTAAAGTGGTCGTAATTGACAAGAAATAGATATTAAGGATGGAAAATGATAATATTTATATTAGAAAAGTTAGAAAGAAAACCCTAAGACTAAGAGAAAGGGTTGAGGTTCAAGAAAGCTAGTCTTGAACTTTATGTAATCTAATGGTCCTAATAGATTGTGTGATCATTATGGTTATGTTTAGGACTTTTAGAACATCCAAGAGGATGTTTGGTGATGTTGACCGAATGCCCACATGGTTGGAAAGTCAAGGGAGTCAAAGGAAAAGTAAAAGGAAAGCTTGAGGTGCAAGGTAGTAAACTTACCCTTTATGTGCTTGACATGGTATGCTCATGTGTTGGTTTGTATTTGTTGTTTGAATGATATTGTGACATGATGATTGTTGCTGGAAATGCTGTTTTTAATATGTTCCCATGGCCATGCATTTTTATACCAAGCATAAAGCATGGTGGCATGTCACTAGTTAACTTAAGTTTATGAAAAACTATATACCATACACTAGCATCCATCTTGTACATATATGTGGTAATGTTTGCTACTGAGATTCCTCCGAATCTCACCCCTTCATAACTAACCATTTAGGTCAATCAATGATGGGCACTAATGGCATGAGAAGCAAGGAGAAGAAGTGGAGAATTATTGATGCTAATGATTGATACTAATATTCAATGTATAATTCTCCTATGTTATAATTATGTTGTGAATGCCATGTATTTAATTATAAAGCTTATGGCATGTATAGGAATGTATGAGTATGAATGGGAAAAAGTAAGCCCATGTTAGGTATGCCAAAGAAATAAAAAGAATTAAAGTAAAGAGATGTTAAGGGATAAAACGTAGGTCATGGAGCAGTTAGTTTTGAGCTTCAGTTTGACCTATCATATGAATGAGTTAAGCTACGAAATTTGGAATACTTATATTACACGTCCCAAGCTTTAAAATGAGTGGTGAATCACCTTATTTAGATGTGTATACAAAGAGATATGAATTTTCAAAGTTAAGGCGGAGAATCTGGAAAGTCCAGATTTTACCAAAGGAATAGTAATCTTAATCCAATAAACTGTACGTTTTCAGTGAGGGTGAGTTCAGTTGAATAATTTTTCCCTTAAAGAGCATTGAAAGATCCTTTTGTAGAATTTTGGAACACCTCCATATGATTTTTCTAGAATTAGTTATGATTTTTTAAAGTTGAACCTGTAATCTGAAAACTGGACAGTGAACAGTAATTTTCTGAAAATTAACGTCCAAATTGAAAATTTTAAGTGTAAGACCATCCAACATGGTCTAGAATGGTTCTAAATGAATGCTAAGGTACTATATAAGTAAGGTGTGACACTAAGCCAATCTGTCTTAGGAGTTCTCTTATTCCTCCAGCTGCTCTTACCGTCTCTTACTACTTTAGAATGGTACAGAGAGAGGACTTATGCAACTTTTCTTTCCTCTACTTTGCTTTTCAGTATGAGCATACTCTAGCATGCATAATGCCTGGTATTTTAATGCAAGGAGTGTAAGCTCTTACTGGTTGCTATGTCCGTAGTGTGCCAACTGAACATTTTATCCCTATAAGAGGGAGCCTCTTTTTCTGTTCGCAGCTGCTTCTGGAAGTCATAGGGAGAGGAGTTTTGAGGTTCTTTTTCTTTCTGCTTACTCTAGTACTCTACTAAGCTCACGTACATATAAGCCGAGCTTCATTCTTGGCTAGTCATACTTCCATTAGGTAAGGTCAACTCCACTTGCCTTGCCTCGGTTGCTTCCCTTTCCCACTCGGATAGGGTATTTTGCTCCATCTTGAGCAACATCAACTCTAACTTGGATGACCAATTCCCATTTTCTCTAGAAGGATTTCTGGCCAAGAACTTATCCTTTGAAAAGGGTGCCTCTCAACCTAAACCCCAAGCGACTGAGTATCTCTTAACATTAAGGGAAACATGCCAAACTCTAAGCCAGTTCCCTACATAGCCATTCATCTCATCCTCTTCTTTTTTATCCTTAAGACATTTCTCTAGAGCTCTCCATCTTACTTTACTATCTCAAGGTTTCTATTCATCTATTCTAGGACTTGAGATAGCTACTCTATCATGGTGCCTTAGGCCTAACGAGGCTATAAGAGTTCGTCTAGCTTAGGTTGCCACTTACACCTTCTTAAAGGTGTAAAGATTCAACCCCTAACTGTCTCGTTCAACTCCTTATCATTATTCTTCCTCTTGAGGGGGAATCTGATAATTCTAATCGGTGGCTATCTCTCTCTTTCTTACTTTTACTGATCTCACTCTTTGTGACCTCTGAGAGTCGTTGTGTCTCGTTGAGATATCACCTCAACATCTAAGGGTTATCGTGTTCATCTATTATGACCAGAACCCTTGTTGGCAAGATAGAAGTTACCACCTCCTTTGGTAATCACTCTGTATTCGTCATGACAAAACACACTTTTCTCTTAACCTCTGTTAGTCTTGGGTAGCTTCATTTATCATACCATTGCCTATATAGGCATCTGTTACAAAGTTTAACTTACTTCCAGATTTAACTCCATTTCTCTTGAAGGTAGGATTAGGGTTTTGTCCTTACTGTTATAGGAAGGCAACCAATTCAATCCATCACCACATCAGCTTCGTAGAAGGTCTACATATCAAGTTGATCGAAGGCAATATAATAGTGCTCAAAACCAACTATACCATTTAAGCACCCATCAGATGTAATTGTCCTATTATATATTGGTATGGACATATATATATATCATACAGCAACATATTCATAACCAAGTCAGGTCCTTTAAAACAATCATATGAGAGAAGAAAATGATTAGCACCCTAATGTATCATTGCAATCATTGGGAAGTTCATAATAATGATCATTCCTTGGTTCATTTCCGAAAACTTTCAGGCTTCTTTCCCTGTGATGGCAAGTACTTGTCCTTGGGTACGTAACCTTGGCTTCTCTGTATTCTGTGGCCATTATCTCATAAAGTGTCTGGACTTGCTGCAAGTGTAGCAAACGTTTTACTCAACCATATACGTTCTATCACCATGACTCTTGCCGCAATTGGGCATTCCTTGCCATTTGAAGGCTTACCTCCCTTCTTACTCTTTCGGTTGTCCCATAACTCTTCCTCTTCCTGTTCACATCAGAAGAGGTACCACCCTAATCTCCCTCCTCTAACTTGGGAGTAGGCATCAAATGATGGTTCAATTTGCTCGCCGTAATTTGGCAGGCCTCAACTACCTTGTGGAAATGCTCGAACTATCGGGGAGCAATCATCTCCCTTAAGGACTGCTTTAGTCCTCTAACCATCTTTTGGTCATCTACCTTTCATCATCTCAGTAATGCAGGTAATTGAAGTAGTGGAAAAGACTTCTAAACCTAGCTAAGTACTTATCAGCTGACTCGTTATTCCTCTGCTTCAGGGTTAGGAATTCTGCTTCCTTTCCGTCCCTGGCTGATCTTGAAACTTATTTCTCATAGAACTGCTCTAGGAACACTTCCCATGTCGCTCTCATGTTCTGAGCATCCAGAAGAATTGGTATTCTTCCACTAGTGGTCAGTATCTTTCTCTAACTTGTAAATTGCCCTTTGGGCTTTCCATGTAGTCAGACAGTCTAGAACTTTGAAAATCTTTTCCAAGTAGATGATCCAGTCCTTTGCTGCTTGGATGTTCAATCACTCCATCGAAGGATGGCAGATTGTGCTCTCAAAAGCAAGTCATCCACTGCTGGGTGCTATTGGGGTCTACTACTGGTATTGCCAATCCAGGCAATTGTTTTGTTGCTTGTGTTACTCAGATTTCTTTCTCTGGTTGCCTCCTGTTGAGGTTAGCCACTACCATAGCTACTGCTGCTACTGTTACAGAGTCTCATTCTTGTTCCTGGCTAGCTTGTGTTACCCTCAACCCTTTAATAGCCTTTTATTGCAGTTCTAAGCATTCCAAAATTAATCGTATTGGATCAGGATAGACCCTTCCGTCGCATCCTGAGGGTCTCTTCGGCAAAGCGTTTTATCAGTTCTAACCAATACGCTAACTAAACGAATAGCATACTCGAGGAACAAGAAAACAAACAACATACTTGGATTTCATTTAGCAACATATGCATTCATAATATGTCAATCAAGCATCAGTCATCAGTCACAGTAATATAATTTAACATACATAGCCATCTTAGGAACATACATAGCAATCAAGCATGCCAGACCAACCTCCTACGGTTAGCTGTAACAATACAAGTCCTACGTCAGTGCTACAAAAATCCAACTGACTACCCAAAATGGGAAATAGTGAAACTCTCAAGGCTCTGAGTCCATTAACTCAACATCGGATCCTAATGTCAGGCATAAATGATAAAACTCATTCTTCCATCAAGGTATAAACAGGAGCACATCCGTCGTCATCAGGATTCAGTCTTTTGTATCTACTCAAGGAAATGTATTCCTTACAAAGATCTCGAGGGCATCAATGAGATTGTGGAAACTAGCACTTTTCATGCGACTACAAACGTCTCTCACACCATTTTTCCAAAGCCGGGTCTGAGGGAGTACTCTAAGCAATGCTCATATCCAGTCCATCATCTCTAGGGTAGCATCTTCCTTAGTCACATAATGGTAGAGCTTTCGAATATCCTGTAGATATCTTAGGTACACATGGGCATTCTGATTCTCATCGGGCTTAATGTACTAGCCCCTCTCCCTAAAATCCCTGACTAGGTCCTCTATGGTGTGAAATTCTTTCATAATTGGGAGTAGCTTGACTTCACTAGACCCAACTCCAACATCATTAGATATTTCAATGACCTCAATCCTCTGAAGATCATTGGAAGCAATGGTGGCTATGTTAGGTGGAGGGTTACTCTCCCATAAGGTATCATAGTAGAAGTCTGCTACAAGACTATAGTCCTCACCCTTATCGAACCATTGAGGGAAAGGTTCTCCTGGCCTCCTCTGGTTAATTGAACCCTCTAAATTACTATTGTGGTCACAACAAGCTATTCTACTCCACCCTACCTTATAATAACCAACCATCTAATAATTAGATAGTAGTATTCTCTTTCAAGAATATGTCAATTTTCCTTTTAACTGACATATTAACTAAGCAGAGCGTTCTATCCTATCCCAAAACCTCTGTTCTGATACCAAAAATATCACAGCTTACTATTATATTGACTTAGGTTCCTTTTAAAACCATTTTAGATCACATTGGATGGTCTTGGGCTCACTTTTTATCTTAAAAACGCTAAATTTCGGATTTTTACTGTTCATCGGGTAAAAATCCAGTTTTTCTGGCCCAACTTCAAAAATTCATAACTTATTCCACAAAAATCCAATTGGGGCGGTTCAAAATTATATTTAAATCCCTTTAAGTACTCTTTCAAGGAAAAATAATCTCATGATCCAATTCCTTATGAAAAGCATCAGGTTTTTGTGAAATGTAACACTGTCCATTTACCAAAAACCCTTTTCCCTAGATTCTGAACTTTAGATTTGAAAAATCATTAAAAATCATATACTTGACCATTTTTAATGTATTAGCTATCAATTTCAAGCTCAGGATGGTATCTATGACAAATTTCGTGATTAAAAATATTTGGGAGCATAGTCAAAAGGTCACATAAATAGGGCAGTGTCAGTGTGCTTACAGCACTGTTAGTATAATATGTACATAACCAAAAAGGGTCCACAAATTTTATGGCAAGACACCATACTTTAGCCTTCAATATGTAGCTTGCTCATAGGAGTTTCAGGCCCTAAAATGTTAGATTATATTTGGGGGATGAGATTTTAAGAAATCCCAGTAGCAAGATCAATAAACCAAAACATTAACATGCATCATTATAAAGCATATCAACTTTAGCTATCATAGGAGAACTAATCTTTTTATAAATAGGCAACCTCAACATGCAAGGCCATGGCAACAAATGCAAGGAGCAACCATATCATATCATCATAGTTCAACCATATAATAGCAAGCATACATGCCATAAATAACAATGCAAAGTTAACATTAATGGCTAATTGGATCCCACTACCTTGATCCAATACTTTTTGTTTTTCTTGTTGTTCCTTCTTGCTTCCACAAGTGCCAAACCCTAACATGGCAATCCACAAAAAGGGCAGCAAGAATCATCAACCATTCCTCATAAAATCAATAAAATAACTCAAGTAACTCCTAAACCCCTTAAAGTTTTCATCTTTGTCCTTGAATTTTTAGAGTTTGTTTCCATAAACCCTAAAAATTCCCTCTTGACTCAACCCTACATGATTTCTCATATAGATTCCAAATATCTACTTGTATTTAACAAAATAAATTTTCTTCCTTCAGTTTCAGCTTGGCCGAACCACTATGGTTCACTTTCCAAAAATTACAACTTTGATTTTATGGCTTCCAACCCTTGTTCTTTAGGTTTACCCTACACTATTTTTCATTTTGAACACAATAGAAGCCTCAAAACTTTGAAAAACACATCCTAGGATTCAGATCTTGCTTTGGCCGAAATGGATCTCAAGCAACATAGCAAAGAAAACGCTTCAAAATCAACCTACAAACTCTTGTAACCACTAGGATCTACAATACTTTAAAGTGTTCTAATAAGATCCAACAACCAAACTCCCTCCCCTACATAAGAAGCATTTCGGCCAGCACTCAAAGAGGAAGAGAACCAGAAATTTCAACCATACAACTCAAGCAAACAAGGCAAGGAACATCTTAGAACCAAAAATTTACCTTGGATCTCACTTATATGCTTAAAGTTGATGCCTTTCTCCTTGGTTTTCCTTTGAACTCTCTCTTTTTCCTTCACTCTTTGCCTTAGCCAAACCTTGAATCAGATTTAGGGGGAGGAGAAGCTCATTAATGCTCACAAAATATCCCACCAACCATCATTAATGATACACCATGTGTCAAGAGCCTAATTAGTCTTAATCCTCTCTCTTAATTAACTTAAATCATAATGTAATTAAATTCCAAAGTCAAGATCCTCTCCATTGTTAGCTTGACACTTGGAAAGCTTTAATTACCATCCATTAAAGGCTTGACAAGTGGCAACTTGTGGGCCAAATAAAGTGCAAGGCTCTACTTCTTGCTTTATCGGTGCACTTTACTTCGGGTTTAACTTCTTTTCTATAATTACAGTACTCTGGCCTCTATAATTATTTCTTGTCAGATCTATAAATTATTCTCCTCATTTTTATCTTTCCAAATTTGCCCTCTTTATCTCAAAATTAATTTCCCAATAATTAAATAAGATGGAAAACTAATTTCCTTCTCCTTAATGATTTTTCCACTTTTCAGAGGAATTGGGAAAAATCTTGGGTACTTGAGGGCCTTCTTTTAATTTTATAATCTCTTATAATTCTTTGAGATATCATAAGAATTTTCTTGGAATTTTTATCCTCCTTAAAATATTTATTTGGATTTTTCCAAATAAAAGACCTTAAACTAGCTTAAATTGCCCTTAAATTCCTTTGTAATTTCTCTAAGGACAATTTGGTCATAAAACTAATTTCATAATCCCATATAATTCTCAAGGAACCTTGTCCTTATTTTTTGTTAATTTTCTAAGGTTCGGAATTATTTTTCCATAATTATTCTTGACTAATTTTTCTTAATTAGTCAAACTTTTCATAATTGGCTTGGGAAATTATAATAATTATTTTCCACCAAAATTCTTCTATTTCTCCTTGTCATTTTTTACATTTAAATATTTAGGAATATCCTTATTCCTAATTGCCATATTAGTAGATGTGAGAATAAACCTCTATTTTTTTCATAAACCTTAACTCTAAAACTTTAAAATCTCTAAGCCCAAGAAAACTACACCAATGAAACACTTAGACTGACCTATAATAATCATTTAAACTCAAATCAATTGATCAAAAACCTCAATTCCAACAAAACCTAAAAAAGCCCTAGGGTTTCACTGTAGAATCCTCAAAAATTCTAAGAGAAAGAGTATATTAGAGATTAAAATCACTTACTTGAGGCAATGGACCCTTAGAAACATCTTTTCCAAGCCAGAAATTTGAAACTATAGTAGAGCTCAAACTCCCACCTTCAGAAAATGAAAATTTTGCACAATAGATCCTCTCTTGTGAATTTATACATGCAGACTGATCGAGACCAGATTATTGCCTTCTAGATCGTCAAGAAAGTGAATTGCACCAGAAAAAATGTAGCATAGGATATAACCAGTCGTTCTTCTAGAGGAGCTTATTATTAGAAATCCTAGTCTAGATTAATTATCAAAAGCATTGTAAATTTGGGTGAAGAAAAGGGGGGGTTTCAAGTGTTTAAGGTGGTGCAATAAATGAAAAGTGCAGAAAATTAACTGTTTTTGGTATTTTAAATGAATGAAGAAATGTTTTGGATTAAAAAGGAATTATGGTTAAACAGTCTCTTGATAATGAAAACTTAACTATCACTGCTCTTTAAAATGATTAGGAGTTTTGTGTGTAGGATTGAAAGAGAGCCTTTTGGTCGTTCGCTTTGGGGTTCTCACTCAAAATTTGATTCCAAGCTATGTAGTAATGCAAACTCGGGTCGTTTCTCTTTTGGGAGCCTTAATTAATTACCTAAGTTAGACTAAATGCTATGCAAAGTAATGAAAAGGGGTTTTTGGGTTTTTAACATTTAATGAAATGTGCCAAAATTGAATGCAATGAAAGCAAACCTAAGATACTATGTTTTTGGAGTTTTTAAGATAATGATAATGTAATGGAAGTGATTGATAGGAAATCTCTTGAAAATTGTTTTGATAGCAATCACGGTTCATTTAAATATGGGAGTTTCACAAATTATTAGGTTTTCTTAATAAGAACCTCATTAACTCAATGAGTCCAAAGGTTCCATTAATGAACTCATTAATGAAAACTTTGTTTGGCTTCCCTAATGTGTAAAATTGGAATGATCATGCAATTGGCTCAATGTAACACACAATCAACTCAGTACCCAAACACAACCATGCAAGATATGAGAGAATCATGAGAGTTACAATAAGCATATATGCAACTACATATATTTAAGCTCATAGTTCAACATCAATCAATCCAAATTACAAATGACAATCAGTAACCACTGATTACAGAATTAATCAAAGTACCTAACTAAGATTTTACAACTCCTAGACCTAGGAAATCATAAACACATAGCTAGAAACTAAAGATTAAAACTAAAACTCCCCTTTGAAGCTTAGGAACTCATGCTACTCCACCATCTTCAAGAGTTGAGAAGCTTAGCTCATCATAGCCTTGGAATCAGCTCCAACTAGAGATAAATCTTCAGCCATAATGGTAAGGAGATGAAGGAAAATGAAAATGGGTGAAGAAGAGGTACAGGAAAATGGAAGGTAAAGAAGATGGATATGGAGGATTAGGGTTTCTGAGGGAGAGATGAGACAAGATGATGAGAGAAACATAGATGGAGGCTGAATAATAAGGGTTTGACCTCACCATACCCAAAATAGGGTTTCTAACCCGAAAATGACGTGTATGGGTTGGTTCCTGGAGGTGGGTAGGTCAGATTTTCCCGAAATGGTCGGGTCTGAAATTTGCTGATACGAGGCGTTCGCCGTGGTGAACCATGGCAGAGAGCTATGCTTCTTTGACGACGACGTTCGCCGCGGCGAAAGCAGAAGTGTGCCACGGTGAACTATGGCAGAGGCTCCTTTTTCGCTCTTTGTGCCTTGAGTCTTCAATTCTGGCCCCAATCTCTAGTGTCCTACGATAAAAAGCAACAAATTGAAGCATCAATTGTCCTAGAAATCAATTGAATACAATTAATAACCAATTATGACAATTTTATCCTAAAAAAGACACTAACTTAAAGTAAGGACTCTTAATCTAAATTAAGCACAATTATCATTAAAAAGGGCCAGAAAATACCACAAAATCATGGATAATGTAATGAAAAGATAATAATATCTTGAGCTCAATCAAATTCCCCCACACTTAGACCTTTGTACTCCTGGACAAAGCTCAAGAATAATTCAAAGAGATACTAGCACAAAGAGAAACACTACCATGCTTAAGGATGAAAGCAGAAGATTAGTAAGAAACTCTCACAGGGTTGACATCAGTAAACAAGGGTATGCTAAGAAAATAAGCACAATGGATAATTAACTCAAAAGATTGATCAATAAAGATCTATCTCGTGGATAAGTGTTTCACTCTTAACTCACTTGTTTTAGGGTTATTCCACTCCAAGTCTATTCAATCCAATTTCTACCATAGGCTTGTAATAATTCTACCTCTCCACCACAAGAAGCAAACTTTGTAAATCAAGAGGACTTTTAAGGTTTAGAACTTGAATGAACGCCAAGTGAAATGAATGGGATGAGAATGAAAATGGAAATGAGTACAAGTGTACAAATTATTAAGACAGAATTAACCTAAATAAAAGCAAGGGAAGAAGCTACTTAGTTTTTATTCTATAATTTTTATATCTTTATCCTTTCTTTTCTTTGCTTTTTCTCTTTCTCTTTCTCTTTGTTTTTTTCTCTTTTTTTTCCGATTTAAGCAACTTCTTCTTCTTCTTCTTTCCTTTTTTTTTTATGCAACTACAAATAATTGCATGCATGTACTCAAGATGAACGTCCAAGGGGTTTACAACGGTAAAATGATTGGGTTTGTGTTTGGGAAACGAGGATTTGAAATCAAATGCCTCTATCATTTTCACAAAAATTGATTCACTAAGCTTCAATTAAGAATTAAAACAAGTTCTAGAGAAATATGAAATAAGCAGATTCACTCAATTTAATAACTTTAGGCCCAAAAATCCTTCCAACAAGGCTAAAATCTCAATTAATCAATCTCAAGGGTTAACAACCACACAGTCATAGTTTCAAAGCATATCATCATTTACTATCTGTCAAAAACATGAGAATAACTAGCTCAAGTTCAACCCTCATTTAAAAGCATGGAAAGTTTTCAAAAAGCACTAGTACAATTTGAACTTTTCCAATAATTTTAAAAGGGATGAAGGAGTATAAAGAATCTAAGCCAGGAAAATTTTTTGAAGACCAGCTGAAATTGCAAAGAATTTATTATTTAAATGATTTTTTTTGAAGAGGGGGTTTGCCGCGGCGAAACTGTGGAGGTTGCCGCGGCAAAACATAACAGAAACGAATTCTGGAGAAAGGGCCAAATTTCGCCGCGGTGAAACATAAGTTGGCTGTGGCGAAAGTAGCCCGAGAGCTAATTAACATGAAAGAAAGGGAGCTTCACCACGGTGAAGTCAAATGTTTGCCACGGCGAAGGGTGGCAGAAAGCGAAAAATCCTGAGCAATTTTCAACTCTTCAGCAACTAAACTCAAAATATTCACAATTCAACCAATTTAAGTTCAAAAACACCTCAAAATCAAATAGATACATGGATGCATGAGAAATATTTGCTAGAATCCACAATAAGTCCCTCCCCCACATTTAAACACAACATTGTCCTCAAGGTGTGAATCAATGACAACAAAAACCAGAAATGAAGTGCAGGGGTGAAAATAAATCGAAGATCATAACAAATCAATAAGAAATCATCCATCTAAACAAGTTCAGAACTAACTGAGCACAATAAAAGTTAAGGAATATCCAGCCTCAAAACAACAGAACAAGAACAAATGAAAACAACAGAAACACAGAGACGAAAAACTAAAGCTGCCCAGGATCATCTGCCCCGAATCCTGACGGTCCTGCATCAGATGTGCTTGCTCCGTCCATACCCATACTGCTCTGTGGCTCCTCTTCCTCAGCTGGTAAGGCAAAGTTCAATCTGTCTACGATCAAGGCATCAATACGGCAGCGGTAGCGACGATCTCACTCATACAGTGCAACACGATCCTTTTGCCGCTTAATCTCCCGGAGGAGTGTAACGCGTAACTGGTGAACTTCCTCAGACAGCTCGTCAATGTCATCCGCAAGTGTGTTTAAGGTGATTGGCTAGGAAGGCTCAAGAGTATCTTGGCCTTCCTCGGCTGGCTCAGCAGCTGCTTGGCCTGCACTAACATCATAAACCGAATGGATAGGAGGGTGGGGTCCAATAGTGGGTTGTTTGAGGCGCTCATACCGGAAGAGGGGTGCAGGTTTGAAATAGCTATCAGTATCAAATGCAGGTACCCTGCACTTGCGGAAAATGTCAAAGATAAGGTGGGGAAAAATGATGCTATTGGTGAGTTTTTTGGTGTTAACGGAATCGTGGAGGGCTGATTGGATAGTTTGAGCTACATCAAAAGTTTTTCCGGTCATGAGGAGAAAAATGTAAAGGGCTTGGCGTTTAGGAAGGTTTTGGAGATGGGAAGTGGGCAAGATGTTATTGCAGACCAGGTGCAGCCACGGCCTCGCCTCAGGCCAGAAATCGAAGCATTTCAAGTAAAGCTCAACAGTGCGGGGACGATGCCAAGTGGCACCATCCCGGCATAGGGTCTGGACAATTTCATCATAAGGATAATTATCTCTATAATGTGAATAATGGGAATGATGAACCTCAGGAAGCCGGTAGTGGTGGGCTATGTTATATGTGGTGAAGGAGTAATTCACATGGTGGTCACGGAACAGGATGGATAACATGCCATGAAGGCGGGCGTAGGTGTAAAAGTGGCGGATGAAGGCATCATTGCCCATTTCTCATGGGCGAACCAATTCAGTCAATTGGGATTCCCAGAGTCTTTGGACAAAGGGGTGGTCTGGTGGGTCAAGAGGAAAGGGTCTCTCCTTAAGGAGGGGGCGCTTGTCTACTATCTTATAGAGGTCACCATAAGATAAGGCTTCCTTAGAGTCAGAGTCAGACACGGGTAAGGGTTCAGGATTTTTGGTGTGAGGCATTTTCCTGTAGCAACAAACAATAAGAACACTAAACACAAAACAAATAACCACAACCTAAACAACTCAGAAAAAAAAAAACAAAATTACAACCTAGACAGTAGCAAATGGTTAGTTAATGGTTCATAGGTTTTCAGAGGACCAAAAGTTGTCAAAATTAAGCAAAGAGATTAAAGAAAAACACAATGTACTATGAATCATTAGATAACCTACAGGCTACGTAACTACAAACTAACAGCAAAATAACCCACCCCAAACAACACAATACCAAAACAAACAAGCTAATAACAACTAAACAAAATTAAACTAAAGGAAAGAATAAAGGAAGGGAGAAACATACCGAGAGAGGAAACGAGAGACGCACGGTGGAGAGCAGAGAAAGAGAGAGAGGGAACCAAAGAGATAAGGGAGAAGAGAAGAGAAGAGAGGGGGAAGCCACTGAGAGATGGAGAAAGAGACAGAGGGAGCCGATAGGAGGGGAAGAAACTGTTAGAGCGCACACTGAGAGTAGGGAAGCCGAAGAGGGAGATGTTCAGAGTGAGGGGGTCGACGGTTTCAAATGGAAGGCTTGAGCAAAATAATAGGGACCGGCAGATGTGAAGAAAGAAATAGGTTAAAAAGGGGGGTTTAAATGAATGGGGGAGGGAAAAGACCAAAAAGGGCTCAGGAGAGAATGGTGAGTGATTCAGAATAGGGGGCAAAATGGTAAAATCACGTGAAAAATCAGGGAAAAATGAAACCGCCCACCGCAGAAATGGCGGGTTCGCTGCGGCTAAACCTTCCTGAGAGCAACACACAGAGGCCAGCGACCTTCGCTGCGGCGAAAGAAGAAGTTCGCCGCGGTGAAACATAACCGAGAGTGACACAAAAGGAAACGAGCCACTTCGCCGCAGCGAAGGCTAGGGTTTGCCACGGCGAAGTGTCACAGAGAGCACAGAACAAAAATATAAACACTCAAACATCAGAGAAACACAACACCAAACAACAGATGAAGCTGGATACTTTAAAAACTTTAAAGTGCTTCAAAAGAGATCAAAAGGTGTTCAACAAGTCCATGATTAAGTAGAATACCACATACAAATTTTCTCAATCAATCTGAATCATATAATTCATTCCAAACACCAAATCATCAAGCACAAAATAAGATAGGACAGAGATCAAAACTTCCAGGGGGTTTTATTGAATTGAAACAACAACTACACTACTTTCCTACTGAAAAGAGTTTCTCCCCCACACTCATTCAACATACAATGCACAAAACATAGCAAGATCAATAATTAAGCAAAAGCATGTAAATTAGTGAAGGAAAGAAATGACCAGGGAGTTAAGGAGGCTTTTGGTTCTCATGGTAGAGCTTCAGTTGATGGCCATTAACTTTAAGTTTTGCTCTAGTTTCCTCATTAAGAAGCTCCACCATTCCAAAATGATGCACCTTTGTGACTGTGTAAGACCCATCCCAATGAGTATTGAACTTTCCTTGCTTAAACGTGAATCTGGCCTTAAACATCAGTACCTTGTCTCCCACCTTGAAATTCTTCCATAGGAGACCCTTATCATGCACAAGTTTTGTCTTTTCCTTGTAAAGTCGAGAGTTCTCATAAGCCTCCAATCTCAACTCCTCTAACTCTTGCAGCTGCAACTTTCTCTCCATCCCAGAAGATTCCAAGTTCATGCTACATTGTTTGACTGCCCAATATGCTTTATGCTTCAATTCTACAGGTAGGTGGCATGCTTTGCCAAAGACTAAGCGATAAGGAGACATTCCAATTGGTGACTTATAGGCAGTTCTATAGGCCCACAATGCTTCCTCTAATCTTAGGCTCCAATCTTTCTTGGATGGTTTGACTATCTTCTCCAGTACCTGTTTCACCTCTCGATTAGACACTTCGGCTTGGCCATTGGTTTGGGGGTGATATGCAGTGGAGACTTTGTGGGTGACACCAAATTTAGAAAACAAGTTATCTACTACCTTATTACAAAAATGTGTACCTCTATCACTCACCACAGCCCTTGGAATCCCAAACCTACAGAAAATGTTGGACTTAAGAAACTTAGAAACTGCCTGGGCATCATCTTTTCTAGTAGGTACAGCCTCTATCCATTTGGAAACGTAATCAACAGCTAGAAGAATGTATATAAAACCAAAGGACGGAGGAAAGGGACCCATGAAATCAATTCCCCAAACATAAAAAAATTCACAAAAAAGTAAAGGTTGTTGGGGCATTTTGTGTCTTTTACCTAACCCTCCAAAACGTTGACATTTGTCACAGGACCGACAAAAGTCATAAGAATCTTTAAAAAGGGTTGGCCAATAAAAACCAGAATCTAAAATCTTCCTAGATGTTCTTCTTGCACTGAAATGACCACCATAAACCATGGAATGGCAAGCTGCAATGATAGACTCAAACTCTTCACTAGGCACACACTTTCTTATAACCTGGTCACTACATATTCACCATAAGTGAGGGGCATCCCAAATGTAGTGTCTCGATTCGCTTTGAAGTTTTTGTGCCTGAAATTTAGACATAAAAGGAGGGGTGAGTCTAGTTATAAGATAGTTAACAATATGCGCATACCAAGGCTCTTTAACAGCTAAGGCACATAATACTAAATCAGGAAAGGAATCACAGGTGAGTTTAGAAGAGTCTACTCCCTGTGTATCATCTGGTAGCCTACTTAAGTGATCGGCTACATGGTTCTCTGCCCCTACTTGATCCTTGATTTCTATGTCAAATTCCTGGGGAAGTAAGGCCCACCTAATCAATCTTGGCTTATATTGTGGTTTCTTGAGAAGATAGCGAACAGCTGCATGATCAGTGAAAACAGTCACATAAGAGTTTAACAAGTAAGGCCTAAACTTTTCTAAAGCGAAAACAACTGCAAATAGCTCTTTTTCTGTTGTTGTATAGTTGACTTGAGCTGCATCCAGTGTTTTCGAAGCATAGGCAATGACTCTTGAGAGCTTCTCCTCCTTTTGGCCTAGCATAGCTCCTACAGCAAAATTAGAAGCGTCACATGAAATTTCAAAGGGCATAGTCCAGTTGGGTGCAACAAGAATAGGAGGAGAAATGAGTTTAGACTTTAAATCATCAAAAGCAACTCTACAAGAATCATCAAAATCAAATTTCACATCTTTTTGTAAAAGCTTTGAGAGAGGTAAAGCAATCTTGCTAAAATCTTTTATAAACCGCCTATAGAATCCCGCGTGACCCAAAAATGATCTAATATCTTTAACACAAGCAGGATAAGGCAAAGAAGATATAACCTCAATCTTAGCTTTATCAACTTCAATTCCTTTTTTAGAAATCAAATGCCCTAGCACTATCCCTTCATTGACCATAAAATGACACTTTTCGAAATTTAAAATCAAATTCTTTTTAATGCATCTTTTTAAAACTTTTCAAGACTAGCAAAACAATCATCAAAAGAGCCACCATAAACAGTAAAATCATCCATAAAGACTTCCATACATTCCTCTAAGAAATCACAGAATATAGCCATCATACAACGTTGGAAAGTCCTTGGAGCATTACATAACCCAAAAGGCATCCTTCGATAGGCAAAGGTACCAAAAGGACATGTGAAAGTAGTTTTATCTTGGTCCTCTAGTGCAAGAGGTACTTGAAAGTACCTAGAGAAACCATCTAGAAAACAGTAATGAGATTTGCTTGCCAGTCTCTCAAGCATCTGGTCTATGAAAGGAAGAGGAAAATGATCTTTTCGTGTGGCATCATTGAGTTTTCTATAATCTATGCACACACACCAAGAATTCTGAACTCTCGTAGGAATAAGCTCATCCCTATCATTTCTAACCACAGTAACCCCACTCTTTTTAGGCACTACATGTATCGGACTAACCTACTCACTATCAGATATGGGATAGATGATCCCAGCACTTAGAAGTTTGGTAATTTCCTTCTTAACCACATCAAGAATCAGGGGGTTTAGTCTTCTCTGGGGTTGTCTCACTGGTTTGGAACCTTCACTAAGCAAGATCCTATGTGTGCAAATGGCTGGACTAATCCCCAAAATGTCCGCTAAAGTCCACCCAATAGCCCTCTTATGCTCTCTCAATATAGTAAGGAGTCTTTCTTCCTCAACCTTAGACAGGGAGTTAGCTATAATGACAGGTAATCGCTCATCAGAATCTAGAAAAGCATACTTCACAGTAGGGGGTAGGGGTTTCAAATCAAGCACAAGTGGTTGCACAATAGAGGGAATCAAATTATGAAGTTCAAGAGAGAAAAGATTACTCCCCTTTCCTTCAACCAGTGAGAGTTCCTCAACCTTGCAGATAGCTTCCTCTCCAAGCGTTGAACCAACTTCTAGTTGATTTACAGCAACCGCCTTAGAGGGAATCTTCTCCATGACTTCTTCCTCCATATCTGATATAGCAACAGAAAACCTTTCCCCAAGGGAATCATCACTGACAATAGAGGAATCATAGTCTAATTTGGAGTCAAGGGAGGAAACAGAAAATGCATGTGGGATGGAAAGCATACAATTAAACACAGTGCAATCAAGGCATGTAACTTCACCACCACATGAGCAAGAAGAAGGTGTAGAGTAAAGTGATGAAAAAGAAGAAATAGTGTCATCCTTATCAGCAGAATCAAATGAATAAAATTTAGAACAAGAGGAGTCATCTTGCAATTCAAACTCAGAACAAGCATCATCAACAGCAACATCAATCATATTAACACCCAAAAGAGAATAGTCTTCATAAGGATGCTTCATTGCTTCATACATGTTAAAACAAACCTTATGATCTCCTACCTCCATAGTAATGGTACCTTCTTTCATGCTAATCATAGTGTTAGCAGTCCTCAAGAAAGGTCTACCAAGAATCAGTGTGGTGTCATGAACAAGCTTAGAAGACATGTCAAGTATATAAAAATCAGCAGGAAAGACCAAATCCTTAACCTGGACCAAAATATCCTCTATGATGCCTTCTGGATACCTAATAGTCCTATCAGCTAACTGGAGTACTACAGTGGTTGACTTAAGAGTCTTCACTCCTAGTGAAGTGTATACAGACTTAGGCATGACATTAATAGCTGCTCCTAGATCTAACAAGGCTCCCCCTATAGAAACTTTTCCTATAGTGCAAGGGATAGTGAAGGATCCAGGGTCTTGGCATTTCATAGGGATTTGAGGTTTAAACAGGGCAGACACATTTGAGCTCACTTGGACTCTTTCATTTGGTCTAAACTTTCTCTTATGGGTACACAGGTCTTTAAGGTATTTAGCATAAGTAGGAACCCTCTTAACAAGATTAAGCAAAGGAATATTAACTTCCACTCTACTAAACAAATCAATAATATCTTTTTCATACTTAGTTTCAGTCTTTCTTTTGCTTATCAAGTACGAATTAGGAAAAGGAAGGTCTTTGAGATTTACCTCTTTATCATTCAGCTTATCGGCTCTATGCTAAGATGACCCAACATGCTCCTTTGATGTTACTTGCTCATAATTGCTCTCAGATCTTGCTTCTTTGCTACTTAGAAGGGTTGACTTATTTTCATCTAGCAGTTCTCTCTCTTTTGCACTCTCAGAATTCTTAACCCTTGTAGATATAGGAAGAGGCTTATCACACTCAATCTCCTCATCAACTGATTCTTCATCCTCTTCACTGAATCTTACTTGCCTCCCACTTCGCAGTGTGATTGCATTCAAACCCTTGGGGTTTATGACAGTATTTGAAGGAATGGTGCCACTGCTTCTAGCTTGTTGCTCACTCATGTTGTTGGATAACTGAGTTACATAGGAGTTAATGTTCTCAGATTTAGTCTCCCATTGCTCCATTCTCTTTTCCAAAGCACTAAATCTAGCATCATTCTTGGATGAGTCTTGTTGAATTAGTGAAGCTAAGAAGTTGAACTGAGTAGCGTTGGCAGCCCTTTCTTCCTTCATTAAGGCAATCATATTTTGTAGGAGTTGATTTGTTTCATCCTTAGGTGGGACCGCCAAGGCTTGAGACTGGTTTTGGAACTGCTTTGAAGATGGGCCAGCTCCTCCACTCTTTTGAAATCTGTTTGGAGGTCTAATGTCATTATTCCTCCAGCCCAATCGAGGGTTTGCTTTCCACCCCTCATTGTAAGTGTTGGAGTAGGGGTCCCACTTTTGATTTGGACGGCCTTGGAAGACTGCAGATACTTTTTCATAGCGGTCTGGACAAATGCTAGAAATATGCATAACTGATCCACATGTTTCACAACTAGGCGCTGTAATGTCCATAGGAGCGGATGGGCAATACACACTCATATTCTTCAATTCAGTAGTGATCAAAGACAGTTGAGATCACTTTGCTTCCCAAAGAATCTACTTTTGATTCTAAAGCGTCCATTCTTCTACTGTGCACCGAAGCAGCTCCTATCTCATGTACTCCTCTAGTATCTCTCATACCATGTTATTGATGATTCAGGGCCATCTTCTTTATCAAATCCCAAGCCTCCTCAGCGGTGGAGTCTATCAAAGATCCTCCTGATGTAGCATCTAACATACCCTTCTCTTGGTTCTTCAACCCATCATAGAAGTACTGGACCAATTGTTCATCCGGGATTTAATGATGTGGGCATCTTGAAAGTAGGTCCTGAAATCTATTCCAGTAATCATAGAAAGATTCATCGTAGTCTTGCTTGGCAGAATAAATCTCCTTCCTCATTGATGAAGTACGAGAAGCCGGAAAGTATTTCTCTAAAAATGCCTTCCTTAAGTTCCCCTAACTGTGGTATGCATCAGCTACATGTCTTGGGAGGCTCATGTACCATTCCCTAGCTTTGCCTTCCAAGGATAGATGAAAAACCTTCCATAGCACTTGGTCCAATGATGCTCCCACAGGCTTCATACTCTGACAAATCATGGAAAGAGATTGCAGATGGAGGTATGGGTCTTCTCCTGTTAAGCCATGAAATTTAGGAAGAGAGTTAATCAATAAACCTTTAATCTCAAAGTTAACTTCAAAATTTGGACAAGTTGCAGTAAAAGGGTCAAAATTTACATCAGAAGTTGTGGCTTCTCTAATTGTTCTTCTCCTAGGGTTTCCATTATTTTCTCCTACTCTCTCTTGTTCACCATTTCCACCATTCCTCACTTGATTAGCATTCAGGTTAGGATTAGGTTGATTTTGCGGTAATTCAGCCATTATCTCTTGGTCAGTAGGCTCACTCTCACTACTGGATAGGCTAGATTCCATAGAAATATTCTCTTGCTCAATCACCAACTCACTTGTCCCTTCAATTCTTTTCTCTCTTCTTATCTCTCTAAGTCTTCTCTTAATCTCAGGGTTATAGGGCACAAGTTTTGTTTTCCGTGGCATGCAAAATAAAAGTCACAGGAGAAAGAGCAAACAAAATTGACTTGCAGCACACAAAGTCAACTAAAAGCATGCAATGTGATGAATGCAAGTGTATGGTTAAGTATACAAGTATATGGGTGAGTATGAGTATGTATGCACAGAAAAAGAAGCAAAAAGTGTAAGTTTCAAAATTTCCAGAAGGGTTCACCGCAGCGAAAGAAAATATTGGCCGCGGCGAAAGTTGACAGAGGTGACCAGATATCTGATTGTAGGGAGTTGGCCGCGGTGAAAATAGAGGTTGGCCGCCGTGAAAGTATCCCGAGAGGATTCCCTCGGTAATTCAGACAGTTGGTCGCGATGAAGGAGAATGTTGGCAGAATGCTTATCAGATACTGGACTCCACTGATGCAATGTGAGAGATGCTAAAAATCAAGAAAATCAGTATATTTGTTTGTATTTCCAAAAATTTTGATGCTATGCAAGATGAAAACCTATACTATGAACAAATATGCAACTAAACTACCTAAGATGCTACCCAAAAAGATCAAAACTTCAATTGACAATCAAATAGCACAAGCTAACCTAGAGAACCAATTTCTTGGCTCCCCGGCAATGGCGCCACTTGAAAAAGAGCCCTTTTGTCGTTCGCTTTAGGGTTCTCACTCAAAATTTGATTCCAAGCTATGCAATAATGCAAACTCGGGTCGTTTCTCTTTTGGGAGCCTTAATTAATTACCTAAGTTAGACTAAATGCTATGCAAAGTAATGAAAAGGGGTTTTTGGGTTTTTAACATTTAATGAAATGTGCCAAAATTGAATGCAATGAAAGCAAACCTAAGATACTATGTTTTTGGAGTTTTTAAGATAATGATAATGTAATGGAAGTGATTGATAGGAAATCTCTTGAAAATGGTTTTGATAGCAATCACGGTTCATTTAAATATGGGAGTTTCACAAATCATTAGGTTTTCTTAATAAGAACCTCATTAACTCAATGAGTCCAAAGCTTCCATTAATGAACTCATTAATGAAAACTTTGTTTAGCTTCCCTAATGTGTAAAATTGGAATGATCATGCAATTGGCTCAATGTAACACACAATCAACTCAGTACCCAAACACAACCATGCAAGATATGAGAGAATCATGAGAGTTACAATAAGCATATATGCAACTACATATATTTAAGCTCATAGTTCAACATCAATCAATCCAAATTACAAATGACAATCAGTAACCACTGATTACAGAATTAATCAAAGTACCTAACTAAGATTTTACAACTCCTAGACCTAGGAAATCATAAACACATAGCTAGAAACTAAAGATTAAAACTAAAACTCCCCTTTAAAGCTTAGGAACTCATGCTACTCTACCATCTTCAAGAGTTGAGAAGCTTAGCTCATCATAGCCTTAGAATCAGCTCCAGCCAGAGATAAATCTTCAGCCATAATGGTAAGGAGATGAAGGAAAATGAAAATGGGTGAAGAAGAGGTGCAGGAAAATGGAAGGTAAAGAAGATGGATATGGAGGATTAGGGTTTCTGAGGGAGAGATGAGAGAAGATGATGATAGAAACGTAGATGGAGGCTGAATAATAAGGGTCTGACCTCACCATACCCAAAATAGGGTTTCTAACCCGAAAATGACGTGTATGGGTTGGTTCCTGGAGGTGGGCAGGTCAGATTTTCCCAAAATGGTCAGGTCTGAAATTTGCTGATACGAGGCATTCGCCGCGGCGAACCATGGTAGAGAGCTATGCTTCTTTGACGACGATGTTCGCCACGACGAAAGCAGAAGTGTGTCGTGGTGAACTATGGCAGAGGCTCCTTTTCGCTCTTTGTGCCTTGAGTCTTCAATTTTGGCCCCAATCTCTAGTGTCCTACAATAAAAAGCAACAAATTGAAGCATCAATTGTCCTAGAAATCAATTGAATACAATTAATAACCAATTATGACAATTTTATCCTCAAAAAGACACTAACTTAAAGTAAGGACTCTTAATCTAAATTAAGCACAATTATCATTAAAAAGGGCCAGAAAATCCCACAAAATCATGGATAATGTAATGAAAAGATAATAATATCTTAAGCTTAATCAGGGATCAATAGAGACTTAGGAGATGATGGTAGCTCAACCTATTGTAAATCTGTAGAATGGGAGAGTGTCTCTTCATGGTGGCTGCCCCCTAGGTGTAGAAGCTCAGAAACCTATTCCAAAATGCACAGCTTCACTTAACGCACTCAGGTCGCGACTGCAGGAGTGTTAGGTTGTGACTTACGGGACTCAGATCACAACCTTAGGAGTATCATGTCGCGACCTAGAAAGACAGAGAGCTTTCATCTTGACTCAGGTCCAAAACACATAGTTTCATTAAAAGGGCATCCAGGTCGTGACCTCAGAAGTCCATGTCGTGACCTGGGGAGGCAGAACACTCTAAACTCTTATGTTTTAGTCCTTGTAGCATTGTTGCTCCATCCATGTTCCATCTTGGTTCTTGGATCCTTCTCCAATTGCCTGAAAATTACGACAAAGAGCTTTGTAAAGATCAACTGATTACAGATCAAGGCAATTAAAATTTGGGAGAGAAAAATGACCCTTTTTACCCCTTAAACGGGAAAATGCAATGCATGACCCAATGTAATCAAATGAATATAAATACATTCATAATGAGAGTAAAAGTGTTGCAAAACATTAGAGAACACTTGAGAAAACCATATAAAGATTGAGTTCTATCACTCCCCCACACTTGAACCTTTGTACTCTTGGACAGAGACTTGAATCATTCTAAAGAGAGTACAGCTACAATTAAGGAAACTAACATGTTCAAAAGTGACCTCAAGAACTAATCAATCAACATCTTTCAGGAATACAAAAATGATAAGATAAACAATGCTAAGTAATTGGATACAAGGTGCAATTGACTTTAAATGCATGAACATCAGAGATTTGCTCACAGGTATAAGTGTTTGATTCGCTCATCTCTGCTCATCGGGGTTCTTTTCTCTCAAACATCCAAGCAGCAAATATTCTACCATAAGCTTGTAATGACTCTAAAATCTTCACTACTATTCAGCATTTCATGTAAAGAATTAAGAGGACTTTTAAGGTTATAGTGATGGAAAGGCTAAATGGAACAGAAAAATAGTGAACTCGAGTGTCAAGAATTAAATAAATATGAGTTGAATATCATCTATTTTTAGACAAGGGAGTTCAGATCCCAACCTTCTACCATCAAGAGAGTACTTTATTCAACTTTATTTTGTTGCTATAGCTATATATATATATATATATATAAGAAGTATTTCTTTGCTTTTTTGTTCCTTTTGCTTTCTTTTCTTTTCTTTTCTTTCTTCTTCTTGTTTTTTTTTTTAAACTTTGAAATAAAAGTAAAATTCTCAATTAAGACCCATGAAGATCTGTAAATCATAATTGTCGAGATGGAATCAACTCAATTAACATCGTTGCTCAAAATACTCAAAATAGTAGACGAAATGAAGGAAGTGTAGGCTCAAAAATGGTTAAGCAATAGATAGATGGTTGTAGGTTGTATTTGGGTAGAAAGGTGTAGAAAAGAATGCCTCTATCATTATTCAAAATCATAAATGCACACGTAATTTTGACCAACAGCTAAAACAAGTTCTAGAGAATGTAAACCACATGAATAATTGTCACATCCAGTAATATGGCATTTAGGAATAGGGATATTCCTAAATATTTAAAGGCCAAAAAGAATAAGGAGAAATAAAAGATTTATAGTGGAAAATAATTATTACTCCCTCCGTTCCTTATTATAAGAGACATTTGATGCTTATGGCATGTTCTTACATATAAGAGACACTTAAAAGTTGTCTCTACTTTTTCTTGTTGATTTCCTATTTTACCCATATTTATTATCTCTAACTCACACTCTCTCTCCCTCCCACTTCTCTTTCTTTTAATAATTTAATTGTTCTCTCTCATGCTCTCTCTCCTTATTAATGAGGGCATTTTTGGAAAAAAAATTATACTTTTTACACATTAATTGTTCTTAACTAATTTTAACTATTTTTTTGATCAACGTACTTCGGTTATTTGTCTCTTATAATAAGGAACGGAGGGAGTATAATTTTCCAAGTCGATTATGAAAAGTTTGACTAATTAAAGAAAATTGGTCAAGAATAATTATGAAAAAATATTTCCAAGCCTCAAAAAATTAGGAAAAAATATGTAAAATGTTCTTTGAGAATTATATGGGATTATAAAATTGGTTTTATAACCAAATTGCCCTTAGAGGAATTACAAAGGAATTTAAGGGCGATTAAAGCTAGTTTAAGGTCCATTATTTAGAAAATTCCAAATAAAGATTTGGAAGGATAATGAAATACCAAGAAAATTCCTATAATATCCCAAAAAATTATAAGAGATTATGGAGTTAAAAGAAGACTCTCAAGTATCCAAGATTTTTCTCAGTTTATTTGAAAAGTGGAAAAATCACTAAAGAGAAGGAAATTAGTTTTCCTTTTTATTTAATTATTGGGAAATTAAATTTGAGACAAAGAGGGAAATTTGGAAAGATAAAAATGAGGAGAATAATTTATGAATCTGATAGAAAATAATTACAAAGGCCAGAGTAAAGTAATTATAGAAAAGAAGTTAAACCCGGAGTAAAAGTGCACCGATAAAGTAAAGACTAGAGTCTTATACTTTACTTGGCCCACAAGTTGCCACTTGTCAAGCCTCTAATGGATGGTAATTAAAGCTTTTCAAGTGTCAAGCATTAAGTAGAGAGATCTTGACTTTGGAATTTAATTACATTATGATTTACTTAATTAAGAGAGAAATTTCAAGACTAAGTAGGAAGGTGACACTTGGCAACTCATTTATGATGGTGGTTGGGATATTTTGGTACATTAATTGAGCTCTTCCTCCCCCTAAATCAGATGTTAGTTTTGGCCAAGAGCAAACTAAGAGGAAAAAGAGAGAGTTCAAGGAGAAATCAAGAGAAAAGGCACCAATTTTGATCATCCAACTAATATCCAAGGTTAGTTTTTAGTTCTAAGTTGCTCCTTGCCTTGTTTGCTTGAGTTGTATGGTTAGAATTTCTGGTTCTACCCTTTTTCATGAGCTAGTCGAAATGTTTATTGAGTGGCAAAGGAAGTTTGGTTGTTAAATCTTGCTAGAACACTTCAAAGTATGATAGATCCAAGTGGTTACAAGTGGTTATAGGTTGATTTTGGAGTGTTTTCTTTGTTACGTTGCATGAAAACCATTTTGGCCAAAGCAAGAATTGGACCCTCAGATGTGTTTTTCAAAGTTTTGAGGCTTCCATTGTGTTCAAAATGGAAAATGGTGTAGGATAAACCTAAAGAACAAGTGTTGGAAGCCATAAAATCAAAGTTGTAATTTTTGGAAAATAAACCATAGTGGTTTGGCCAAGCTGAAACTAGAAGAGAAAGTTTTATTTTCTTAAATCTAAGTAGATATTTGGAATCTACATGAAAAATCATGTAGGAATGATTTAAGAGGGAAATTTTAGGGTTAAGGAAATAAACTTTAAAAATTCAAGAACAAAGATGGAAGTTTTTAGGGGTTTAGGAGTTATTTGAATTATGTTATTAATTTTATATGGAATGGTTGGTAACCTTGCTGCCCTTTTTGTGATATATCAGGATTAGGGTTTGTTAATTGTGGAGAAGAGGAAAAAGGTCAAAGAATCAAGAGCATTGGATGAAGGTAGTAAGGTTTAATTGATCTTAATGTTGAGTGTTGTATTGATTGCTATGCAATTTCATGTGCTATTATGTGGTTGAGCTAAACGATAATGATGATGATGATTGTGTAGCTATACTCCTTGCTTTATGTGCCTTGGCTATTGCATGTTAGATTGCTACATGTATGAGGTAGAGTAATTCCCTATTAATAGTAAAGGTTGGAATGCTTGTAATTGATGCATATTGATGTTTTGGTTGATTGATCTTGCTACTGGGATTTTATTGAAATCTCATCCCCCACATGTAACCTAATATTTTAGGGACTAAATCATCAAAAGGTAGGCTGTAAATCCAAGGATAAATATGGTGAGGAACCATGAGGAAACATTTATATTTAGTTATGTATAAGTATGTATGGTTGGAGCTGTAATCCCTAAGCAGGATGCCAAATTAGAGCCATATTTTATTAAGTTCCCAAATGAATTTCTGCATGAAATTTGATATGCTTAAATTTGATATCATGAGCTTCAAATCAATAGGTATCATGTTAAAAATGGCCAACTACACGATTTTTTAATTATTTTTCAAAGTTAAGATTCAGAATCTGGAAAAAGGATTTTTACCAAATGGACAAAGATGACTTTCACATAAACCAGACACATTTTCAAATGGAATTGATTCATAAGATTATTTTTCCTTGAAAGAGAATTCAAAGAGCTTTTTATATAATTTTTAACCACTCTATTTTGATTTTTCTAGATTAAGTTATGAATTTTTGAAATTGAGCCAGAAAACTTGATTTTTACCCAATGAACAGTAAAAATCCGAAAATCAGCATTTTTTATGGATTTTTGAGCCCAAGACCATCCAAGGTAGTCTAAAATAGTTTTAATTAAACTCTAAGTGGATCCGATAGTAAGGTGTGACATTTTTTGTATCAGAGTGGAGGTTCTGGCATAGGATAGAACACTCTGCTTAGTTAATGTGTCAGTTAAAAGGAAAATTGACATTGTTATAGGAGTTGTGATGGAAAACGCAATGGATTGGGATGCTAGATTTGAGAAGTTGGTTAATGATGGGGATACTAACATAATTGATCTCACAAAAGAGGATCCGG